>NC_134837.1:204384605-204440856 GCF_004210375.1 Tachypleus tridentatus
GTAAAATGTTTATTTTGTTTTCTTCCGTACGGAGGCATGCTGTCGTCATACGTGACGTGCTTATCTCTCAGCATCGCGTGTAAGAGCGACTGAGGATCCATAGCCATTAAAAATACCAAAAACGTTACCGTTAACAGAAAGCCTGAAAACCAAGTAATTATGGACGGACATGGACATCCCTGTAGAAGTTAGTATCTATTTTTAGTTATAAGATGACAACAATGACCAGACAGTTCAGTGTCGGGACATAAACTTGTTTTTCAGTGACTTTTAAACCAAGTTGTAAATTTTAAAGTTTCAAAACTTAACAGTGCAGTATTTAAGGTTACATAAAGGCCCTCAGGTTAGTGTTGTTTATAAGGCAATAAACAATACTGTTTCCTACCTGATACAATGGTTTCTGGCTTCCGAAGATGTCAGGTACCCTGAGATACTTTCATAGCAAACTGTTTAGTGGGAGAAAACCAAAACACGCAGACAGACTAGAACGTAAACATTGGGTAATCATGTATTATAATAGATAAAATTATCTAAGAAAATGTTTTATCTGATGTTAGGAAAGTTTTGAAGAGGATATATACTAATCTTAAAGTGAGTTGTTGATAATACAGGCCTGCGATGGTTTTATTGTCGTAATTTTTACACGGTCTACAATAATTCCTGTACGTTGAACCCAAAAACGACATCCATATTTCTTTATTACGTACAGGTTTTCACATAACGCAACACATAAAAGACATAAACAGAGTTTTGATACTGAAAGACGTAGATTTTATAAAAATAAAGTATTCGTATGACCTAATGTTCTTACCTGTTATTTAGTTTCTTAAGTAAGAGATTTTCTTCCAGATTTATAGTAAAATCCTTACGTGAAGAAAAGAATATTTTTGAAATTTGCGTAGCTGAATTATGGAATATTTGTTATTAAAACCAAAACCACTTTCATGAAGTATAAATTCGTAGGCCTGTGTTATCGAACCAGATTTAGTACAACGTGTTTAAATCGCTGGTTGTATTTGATTTTATTCAATGTTACTGTATCAACGTTTATCTCAGAGAGCAATTGGCTTTGGTAATGTCATCTTAAAATAACGTAGTTCTTGTTTTTCTAGGTTAATTTAGTTATAAACCTTTCTTTTACGTTACAAATAACAAGTTGTAATGTATTTAGCGTGATTTGTAGTGTAAGTGGCTATCTTTGGCTGTGAGTGAGTTAAAAACAAAACTAGTTGAATCTGAAGTGTTAGGATCGTTAACAGCGAAGGGTTTATTGGTTAGGATAGTGTTTTGTGATCGATGTTGGGTTTCATTTTCTGGTGTAATATGACAGTTGATGATAATAATAACAATACATTCAGTTTGCTATACAGGATTAACTTTAATTTTTAAATTAATTCCTATATCTGTAATTAAATTACCAACTACGTACTTATATGTTCCGATATATTTAGTTAAACTAATTACTGTTTACCCTGAATGTTTTCTAACAAGTAACATCACAAAATAACTGAATATTGTACAATATACTTATCCACATTTGTAATGAACAAGATCGGTAAATTTGTGGGAGATGAATTAATCTGGGTATTAAAATGAACAGTTTATTTACAGCTCTGTATTTGGTTTCACGTAATAAGAGTAGATGTACTCTGTTACATACTGAATAATTTAGATATAGTCAGCTGAGACGTTGGTCACTGTAAATTCAGTGTCTGACTATCGCTTCCAACATTAGCTTGTCATTTTATGTCTTAAGCACTACGACGCACTTAGCTGATTGGACCAACTAATGTGGAGGTCGATTAACTATGCATAAAGCTCCATCTGGCGATAGACGTTTTAAAACGCTAATCCACAGTTTCACTTCTGTTTTTTACTACTAATTTGTCCCTCTGGTGAAATAATTCTTGATGACGAGAAACCCACTTCAAATAAAAATGTATCTCGGAACGACTGGTATGGGTATTAATATGGGAGAGAACAACGTTTCAACCTTCCAAGGTCATGTTCAGGTTAAGAAAGAGAGAGTTTGAATGTGACCGTTGACGGACACATGTCTTAGGGGCGAAAGTATAAATGGGTATCGGGTTGTAGGTGGCGTTGCAGTTAGGTGTTAGGTTATTAATTAGGAAAAGGTATAAAGGTGTTTCTTTATATTGGTTTAATTTTGGGTTTAGTTATTGTATAAGTAGGGCTTCTTTAATTTTGTGTTTGTTTATATTTGTTTCCCTACTTAGTATCTGGGTGTTTTCTATGGTTATATTGTGTTTATTTAATTTGCAGTGTTCCAAAACGTCTGAAGGTGGTTTCTTTTTTGTTGCTGTTCTTTGAATCTGGTTTCCATTTTTCTGCTTGTTTCTCCAATATAAAAATCGTGACAGTTTTTGAATTTTATTTTATAAATAATGTTGGTGTTGTGTTTTTCAGTGTAGGTTTTACATAGTAAAACATGTTGGTTATTCTTTGCTGATGTCAGAAACATTGTATGCAGCAGTATAAAGTTTTGTAGTTTGTTGTATCTTGGGATTTATTATCGTTTGTTTGTTGTTGGATTATGTTGTTTATCTAGGTGTGTGAGTATAATTTTTTCAACGTTTTTAGAGGAAATTTGTTGATGTTGATGAAGTGTTGTTTTATTTTGTTGATTTCATCGTTAATTTTATCTGGTGAACATAGTTCTGTGTCTGTGTTTATTTGGTTTCTTAATATGTTGAGTTTTGTTTTGTTTCATGTGCTGAGTCCCATGGAATGTACAATCCAGTATGGGTAATTTTTCTGTGGATTTCTGTTTTGAATTGTGTATCAGTTTTATTGATTTTGAGGTTAAGAAATACTGTTTGGTTAATATTTTCCTGTTCATAGGTGAACTTAATGTTGGGGTGTACAGAGTTAACGTGATTGAAAAAACTAAGTGTGTGTTCTGTAGATGTGAATCCAGCAATTGAATCATCAACATGCCTGTACCAGTATAGTGGTGGGTGTAAGGCTGAATTGATCGCTTGAGATCCAACATTTTATGACATAGATTGGATCTCAAGCGATCAATTCAGCCTTACACCCACCACTATACTGGTACAGGTATGTTGATGATTCAATTGCTGGATTCACATCACAGAACATACACTTAGTTTTTCAATCGCGTTACTCTGTACACCCCAACATTAAGTTCACCTATGAACAGGAAAATATTAACCAAACAGTATTTTAACCTCAAAATCAATAAAACTGATACACAATTCAGAACAAAACTCAACAAGAAAACTGATACACAACTCTACATGAAACAAAAACTCAACATATTAAGAAACCAAATAAACACAGACACAGAACTATGTTCACCAGATAAAATTAACGATGAAATCAACAAAATAAAACAACACTTCATCAACATCAACAAATTTCCTCAAAACGTTGAAAAATTTATACTCACACACCTAGATAAACAACATGAATCGATAATAAATCCCAAGATACAACAAACTACAAAACTTTATACTGCTGCATACAATGTTTTGACATCAGCAAAGAATAACCAACATGTTTTACTATGTAAAACCTACACTGACAAACACAACAAACATTATTTATAAAATAAAATTCAAAACTGTCACGATTTTTATATGGAGAAACAAACAGAAAAATGGAAACCAGATTCAATGAACAGCAACAAAAGAAACCACCTTCAGACGTTTTGGAACACTGCAAATTAAATAAACACAATATAACCATAGAAAACACCCAGATACTAAGTAGGGAAACAAATATAAACACACAAAATTAAGAAGCCCTACTTATACAAAACTAAACCCAAAATTAAACCAATATAAAGAAACACCTTTATACCTTTTCCTAATTAATCCTAACACCTAACTGCAGCGCCACCTACAACCCGATACCCATTTATACTTTTAATTTATACCTTATATTTGTATAAAGGTGTTCCTTTATACTGGTTTAATTTTGGTTTTATTTGTTGTATAAGTAGGGCTGCTTTGATTTTGCATTTATTTATATTTGTTTCCCTACTCAGAATCTGGGTGTTTTCTATGGTTATGTTGTGTTTAGTTGATTTGCAGTGTAACCAAAACTAAACCAGTATAAAGGAACACCTTTATACAAATACTAATTAATAACTAATTAATAATATTTTTACTTCAGTTTGAGACCGTTTGTGAAGATATTAATTGAGCTTCATTAAGATGTGTAATATTATTCCCTCAATAAATGATGTTTGTTTTCTTACTGTACACAACACTGTAATTAGACATCTAAAGTAACTCAATGTTTGTTAACCCGTAACTGTTTGAATATTATACATTGTTTATATTGCTGGTTTATCCAAACATATAATTTGTTATACTAATATTTTTGTTAGTTCTTATTACTTACAGTTATTAACATTTACATATTCCAAAACTATACACATAAAATTTGCGTTTAGTTTTAAATTTTTCATTTAGGCTGAGATTAACAGGTGTAATGTAATCACCCCGGTGGTGTTTTTCCTAATTGCGTTTAATCATTATGAGACGTAATCGTTTTAGGAGTTCGAAACTGCACGCGCTTTGCAGTGAAACCTGGGGACGGGAATGTTCGTCAAGGGAATCTTATAGTGTCCATGAGTGGCGAGTAATAGCCCATTTGTCCCAAGAGAAAGGGAAAGAACAAGAATCTATCTTAATTACTGTCAAACCAAATTATATGGTGGTACGTGTGATATAACGTAGCAGTAAAGGTGACCGAGTTGTAAGACACCAGAATGTTCACAAACAGGTTCAATGTGGTTCTTTATCTTTCCATCCTTTTTGGTGTTTTATAGCCGTAATTTGTCGTAGGGAGATAAAAACGTAATGTATCGGTGGTATAGATTTATTAGTATTTAGATACACAGATGGTCCATAATCATGACGTGTATAAACTTATGTCACTTGGTAACGACTTTTAAGTACCGTTGGTTGTCTAGCTATAAAAGATGTTAACAGTTTTTTTTACCTTTTTTATCTTTAATGTTACAATATTTTATCATATTATTTATTTGTAAATATTTATATAGATAGTATTTATATTGCATATTTACTTACCGCCATCTGATGAAGCTGTTTAGTTTATAAGGCTTGAAAATATGCTATCGTTACGTTTATGGTTGCTTCTTGGCAGGGATGTGAACAAGAGGGGGAGGGGAGCAGTAGAAAAGTTCACCAGTAACTCTGGTTACAGACTCGGTCGTTTTGGTGAGTGTAATACTGTTAATCTCATCACATATAATACAAGTGCCTACGTTGGGTGTTAGCAGTAAAGGTGTAGCTATAATGTTTATGTATCTTCACGAAATTTGACAAGTTTCTAGTGAACATTATGTCTTTTGTTCATATTGGTATTTTATCGTAAAACTGTAATACGAATGTAATAATACATCGTCCTACACGGTTTTTGTATCTTCATGAAATCTGACAAGCTTTTAGTGAACATTACAAGTCATTGGTACAGAAATAAAAAAGAATTTGTTATAGATTATTTTTGTTAAAATAATTATTGAGTAAATAAAGATAAGCTATATATATGTTGTGTTCATTTCTTTTATCAAAGCTATAACACACAAAGTAACACAACAAATGAACAATAACAAACAAAATAGACAGACAGATATTAACTCTAATTTTACTTCTCAGATGTCGTTTAATTGATCAAACCTGAGAATCTGAAAAAAATTACGATAACACATGTGGAACTTAAATAAGACAATGTTAGTAATATAAATAATAAATTACAGACAAAGACTATCAAACTTTGTAACAATGTTGGTTGTACACATAATAAATTACAGACAATACTATCAAGCTTTGTAACAATGTTGGTTGTACACATGATAAATTACAGACAATACTATCAAACTTTGTAACAATGTTTATAATATAGATAATAAATTACAGACAAAGACTATCAAACTTTGTAATAATGTTAGTAATATAGATGATAAATTACAGACAAGTCTGTCAAACATTGTAATAATGTTAGTAATATAGATGATAAATTACAGACAAAGACTATCAAACTTTGTAACAATGATAGAAGTAGAAATAATAAATTGCAGACGAGACTGTCAAACTCTGTAACAATGGTAGTAATATAAATAATAAATTACAGACGAGACTGCCAAACTCTGTTACAATGATGGTAATATAAATAATAAATTACAGACGAGACTGTCAAACTCTGTAACAATGGTAGTAATATAAATAATAAATTACAGGCTAGGATCTTAAACTCTGTAACAATGTTAGTAATATAAATAATAAATTACAGACGAGACTGCCAAACTCTGTTACAATGGTGGTAATATAAATAATAAATTACAGACGAGACTGTCAAACTCTGTAACAATGGTAGTAATATAAATAATAAATTACAGGCTAGGATCTTAAACTCTGTAACAATGTTAGTAATATAAATAATAAATTACAGACGAGACTGTCAAACTCTGTTACAATGGTGGTAATATAAATAATAAATTACAGACGAGACTGCCAAACTCTGTAACAATGGTAGTAATATAAATAATAAATTACAGGCTAGGATCTTAAACTCTGTAACAATGTTAGTAATATAAATAATAAATTACAGACGAGACTGCCAAACTCTGTAACAATGTTAGTAATATAAATAATAAATTATGGACGAGACTGTCAGACATTGTAACAATGTTAGTAATATATATACTAAATTGCAGACAAAGACTGTCAAGCTTTGTAACAAACCGTTGTTAAAAGTTCTGTATCTAGATACGTATCATATTGACCACTATGGTGAGATACACACCTTCATTTGTTAGTAATAGGTTAACATCTTGTTTTGTTATACTCCCCCCTTATTAATGTATTTTATTCAATTACTTCTTGCTGCTTATTATTATTATTGCTGTTTTTTTATTTTTCGAGAAACCACCTTCCCACATCTGTCGACAGACAGCGAAATGTGTTAAAAATATAAAACTTTGTGAGCTAGAGCTCCCACATCTGCTTAATCTTTTATTCATGTAAGGTCGATGTAATTGAGGTTAAACTCGATAGACGGTGTACCTCTAGTGTAATTCGGGTCTTTCTTCCTCCACTACCTCTGAAGACCAGGATATATTACACAATGACTCTTCTTATGACTTGTGTCCTGGTGTTGCGATTTTTTCAATAATTTACATTCAGTTATATTTCATCTAAGGTTTGGATGTGCTGTGTAAGATTCTTACCGTCCTTTCTTTTGATGAATTTTCTTTTACTTTTATATATATTTAAACACGCGTGTCGTGTAGGTTGAAGCTACAAGTAAAAACAAAGCCAGTTTAACTAAACAGGTTGAGAAATGGACTTAATATTAGAAGGCTTCCTTCATTCAAGGTTTTGGTCTTACTCTACTGGAGATTGAAGTTTTTAAACCGACAAGTTGTAAGAGTTCTTAACCCTGAAACCTAGACTAAAGAAACATTTTGTTGTTTTTTTTCATAAGCCGTAGTGCAGGCTGGCAAATTGCCAGTCCTTGTTTTCATTTGGTAGAAATACTAATGTAAGTATCATAAGATTTAAAAGTCGAAAGCAGACGAACTATTGTAACACTATTTTAACGTTTTGTTATAAAAACAAGTTAACTGGACGTGATTATCTCTCCTCGTTATTCTTACTTTTTCTATTCGGCTCAAAATCAGTGGAATAAACACGATTTTATTTGTCTCTTGTCTTCCACAAGTCACTGACCAGTAAGATTTTCATTCAACACCTGTACTTGTTATTTGGGCTGGACGATGAAACACAAGAACATAAGAAACGCTATCTAGTTAAGACATTTAGATGAGACGTTAAGGATACAAACATTCAAGTCCCAACCATTAACTGATTCTCCTTGGTTGTTGGCAAGTTTTTCATCGACGTGTGGATTTTGCCTCATAGGTGGAACTTCCCCAACGTATTTGGGTGCTATGACAACAGTCGCTCATCATTATGACTTGAGGTGTGATAACGGAGGAATAATGTTTTAAGTTTCAAATGTCTTGTTTCTAGTTCATACTAAGTTCATTATATTTTATCGTGCTGATTTTAATCGCGTGCGAAGAATTAACTCTTAAACAGTGGGAATGTTGTAGGTACCAGCATTTGTTGAAGATGGCTCTCCTATTGTTCATCGTTGCGTCTGAAGGCTTCTAACGCGGCCTGTAATCTGAAGGTCGCGGGTTCCAATCCCCGTCGCACCAAACATGCTCACCCTTTAAGCCGTGGGGACGTTATAATGTTACGGTCAATCCCATTTTTCGTTGGTAAATATTTTGTAAAGAGTTGGTGGTGGATGTTGATGACTAGTTGCCTTCCCTCTAGTCTTACACTGCTAAATTAGGGACGGCTATTTCTATAGCCCTCATGTAGCTTTGCACGAATTTCAAAAACAAAGAAACAAGCTTCTAACCTTAAAAACTGGGTTTTGTTATCCATGTGAGCACAGATAACTCGTCGTGTATTTTTGCACTCGATAGCATAAACTTTAAATGTTTAAATTTAAACATCAAAAATAAGTAGAATATTGGGAACCATTAAGTTTAAACACTGTTTTTCCACAAAAAAAGGTTATTGGCCAAAGGCTTGAGGAAAACAAAAAAATGTTGATCTATTCAACGTTTCTTATTTCAATGAACAAATGAAGAGATGCATCAGCGATGAACTTATTTTTCCTAAAAAAAACAATATAAACATGTCTCATCATAACTATTGTCTACTTGTAACAATATAAACATGTCTCATCATAACTATTGTCTACTTGTAACAATATAACATGTCATCATAACTATTGTCTCATATAAACATATCACTATTGTCTACTTGTAACAATATAAACATGTCTCATCATAACTATTGTCTACTTGTAACAATATAAACATGTCTATAAACATGTCTCATCATACTATTGTCTACTTGTAACAATATAAACATGTCTCATCATAACTATTGTCTACTTGTAACAATATAAACATGTCTCATCATAACTATTGTCTACTTGTAACAATATAAACATGTCTCATCATAACTATTGTCTACTTGTAACAATATAAACATGTCTCATCATAACTATTGTCTACTTGTAACTATAAACATGTCTCATATGTGTCTCATCATAACTATTGTCTTGTAACAATATAAACGTGAACAAACTATACAATAAAGCATGTCTCATCATAACTATTGTCTTGTAACAATATGTGTCTCATCATAACTATTGTCTTGCTTGTAACAATATAAACATGTGTAATATAAACATGTCTCATCATAACTATTGTTTTGCTTGTGACAATATAAAGCGTGTCTCATCATAACTATTGTTTGCTTGTAACAATATAAACATGTCTCTCATCATAACTACTTTGTCTTACTTGTAACAATATAAACATGTCTCATCATAACTATTGTTTACTTGTAACAATATAAACATGTCTCATCATAACTATTGTCTGCTTGTGACAATATAAACATGTCTCATCATAACTATTGTTTGCTTGTATTGTTTACAATATATAAACATGTCTCATCATAACTATTGTCTGCTTGTAACAATATAAACATGTCTCATCATAACTATTGTTTTACTTGTGACAATATAAACATGTCTCATCATAACTATTGTCTACTTGTAACAATATAAACATGTCTCATCATAACTATTGTTCTTGTACTTGTGACAGTATAAAGTGCATGTCTCATCATAACTGTTGTCTACTTGTAACAATATAAACATGTCTCATCATAACTATTGTCTGCTTGTAACAGTATAAACATGTCTCATCATAACTATTGTCTACTTGTAACAATATAAACATGTCTCATCATAACTATTGTCTGCTTGTAACAATATAAACATGTCTCATCATAACTATTGTCTACTTGTGACAATATAAACATGTCTCATCATAACTATTGTCTACTTGTGACAATATAAACATGTCTCATCATAACTATTGTCTGCTTGTAACAATATAAACATGTCTCATCATAACTATTGTCTACTTTGTAACAATATAAACATATAAACGTGTCTCATCATAACTATTGTCTCATTAACTATTGTCTCATCTTGTACTTGTAACAATATAAACATGTCTCATCATAACTATTGTCTACTTGTAACAATATAAACATGTCTCATCATAACTATTGTCTGCTTGTAACAATATAAACATGTCTCATCATAACTACAATTGTGTCTCATCTAACTGTTGTCTACTTGTAACAATATAAACATGTCTCATCATAACTATTGTCTGCTTGTAACAATATAAACATGTCTCATCATAACTATTGTCTGCTTGTGACAATATAAACATGTCTCATCATAACTATTGTCTGCTTGTAACAATATAAACATGTCTCATCATAACTATTGTCTGCTTGTGACAGTATAAACATGTCTCATCATAACTATTGTCTACTTGTAACAATATACTTGTAACAATATAAGCATGTCTCATCATAACTATTGTCTACTTGTAACAATATAAACATGTCTCATCATAACTATTGTCTACTTGTAACAATATAAACATGTCTCATCATAACTATTGTCTGCTTGTATATAACAATATAAACATGTCTCATCATAACTATTGTCTGCTTGTGACAATATAAACATGTCTCATCATAACTATTGTCTGCTTGTAACAATATAAACATGTCTCATCATAACTATTGTCTGCTTATAAACATAAAACTCATCATGTACTATTGTTTGCAATATAAACATGTCTCATCATAACTATTGTCTGCTTGTAACAATATAAACATGTCTCATCATAACTATTGTCTGCTTGTAACAATATAAACATGTCTCATCATAACTATTGTCTGCTTGTGACAATATAAACATGTCTCATCATAACTATTGTCTACTTGTAACAATATAAACGTGTCTCATCATAACTGTTGTCTGCTTGTGACAATATAAACATGTCTCATCATAACTATTGTCTGCTTGTGACAGTATAAACATGTCTCATCATAACTATTGTCTGCTTGTGACAGTATAAACATGTCTCATCATAACTGTTGTCTTACTTGTAACAATATAAATCATAACTATTGTCTCATCATAATTGTTTACTGTATTGTCTCATCTTGTGACAATATATAAACATGTCTCATCATAACTGTGCTCATTGTTGTCTGCTTGTAACAATATAAACATGTCTCATCATAACTATTGTCTGCTTGTAACAGTATAGGCGTGTCTCATCATAACTATTGTCTGCTTGTGACAATATAAACATGTCTCATCATAACTATTGTCTGCTTGTAACAATATAAACATGTCTCATCATAACTTTGTCTACTTGTGACAATATAAACATGTCTCATCATAACTATTGTCTACTTGTAACAGTATAGGCATGTCTCATCATAACTATTGTCTGCTTGTGACAGTATAAACATGTCTCATCATAACTATTGTCTGCTTGTAACAGTATAAACATGTCTCATCATAACTATTGTCTACTTGTAACAATATAAACATGTCTCATCATAACTATTGTCTGCTTGTAACAATACAGTATAACAATATAAACATGTCTCATCATAACTATTGTCTGCTTGTGACAATATAAACATGTCTCATCATAACTATTGTCTGCTTGTGACAATATAATGTCTACTTGTAACAATATAAACATGTCTCATCATAACTATTGTCTACTTGTAACAATATAAACATGTCTCATCATAACTATTGTCTACTTGTGACAGTATATAAACATGTCTCATCATAACTATTGTCTACTTGTAACAATATAAACATGTCTCATCATAACTATTGTCTACTTGTAACAATATAAACATGTCTCATCATAACTATTGTCTGCTTGTAACAATATATCAACATGTCTCATCATAACTATTGTCTACTTGTGACAGTATAAACGTGTCTCATCATAACTATTGTCTACTTGTAACAGTATAAACGTGTCTCATCATAACTGTTGTCTACTTGTAACAATATAAACATGTCTCATCATAACTATTGTCTACTTGTAACAATATAAACATGTCTCATCATAACTATTGTCTGCTTGTAACAATATAAACATGTCTCATCATAACTATTGTCTACTTGTAACAATATAAACATGTCTCATCATAACTATTGTCTGCTTGTAACAACAATATAGGCATGTCTCATCATAACTATTGTCTACTTGTAACAATATAAACATGTCTCATCATAACTATTGTCTACTTGTAACAATATAAACATGTCTCATCATAACTATTGTCTGCTTGTAACAGTATAAACATGTCTCATCATAACTATTGTCTATAAACATGCTTGTCTACAATATATAACATGTCTCATCATAACTATTGTCTGCTTGTAACAATATAACTATTGCGTGTCTCATCATAACTATTGTCTGCTTGTGACAATATAAACGCATGTCTCATCATAACTATTGTCTGCTTGTAACAATATAAACATGTCTCATCATAACTATTGTCTGCTTGTAACAATATAAACATGTCTCATCATAACTATTGTCTAACTTGTAACAATATAAACATGTCTCATCATGTCTCAACAGTCATAACTATTGTCTGCTTGTAACAGTATAAACATGTCTCATCATAACTATTGTCTACTTGTAACAATATAAACGTGTCTCATCATAACTATTGTCTACTTGTATAAACATGTCTCATCATAACTATTGTCTACTTGTACAATATAAACGTGTCTCATCATAACTATTGTCTACTTGTGACAATATAAACATGTCTCATCATAACTATTGTCTGCTTGTAACAGTATAAACATGTCTCATCATAACTGTTGTCTACTTGTGACAATATAAACATGTCTCATCATAACTATTGTCTGCTTGTGACAGTATATTGTCTACTTGTGACAATCATGTCTCATCATAACTATTGTAAACATAAAGCTTGTACAGTATAAGCGTGTCTCATCATAACTATTGTCTGCTTGTGACAGTATAAACATGTCTCATCATAACTATTGTCTGCTTGTGACAATATAAACATGTCTCATCATAACTGTTGTCTGCTTGTAACAATATAAAGCGTGTCTCATCATAACTCTATGACAACAATATAAACATGTCTCATCATAACTATTGTCTACTGCTTGTGACAATATAAGCGTGATGTCTCATCATGACTGTTGTCTGCTTGTGACAAAGTATAATCTCATAATGTCTCATCATGTACTGTTGTCTCATCATTGTGACAGTATAAACGTGTCTCATCATAACTATTGTCTGCTTGTAACAATATAAACATGTCTCATCATAACTATTGTCTACTTGTAACAATATAAACATGTCATCATAACTATTGTTCTACTTTGTAACAATATAAACATGTCTCATCATAACTATTGTCTGCTTGTGACAATATAAACATGTCTCATCATTGTCTATTGTCTGCTTATAAACATGTAATATAAACATGTCTCATCATATGACAATATAAACTAAACTATTGTCTGCTTGTAACAATATAATACGTGTCTCATCATAACTGTTGTCTGCTTGTGACAGTATGGCATAATCTCATCATAAACTGTTGTCTGCTTGTAACAATATAAACATGTCTCATCATAACTATTGTAAAATATAAACATGTCTCACATGTATTGTCTACGTGTAACAATATGTTGTCTCATCATAACTATTGTCTGCTTGTAACAATATAAACGTGTCTCATCATAACTATTGTCTGCTTGTGACAGTATAAGGCATGTCTCATCATAACTATTGTCTGCTTGTAACAGTATAAACATGTCTCATCATAACTATTGTCTGCTTGTAACAGTATAAACATGTCTCATCATAACTATTGTCTGCTTGTAACAGTATAAACATGTCTCATCATAACTATTGTCTGCTTGTGACAATATAAACATGTCTCATCATAACTATTGTCTGCTTGTGACAATATAAACGTGTCTCATCATAACTTGTTGTCTACTTGTAACAATATAAACATGTCTCATCATGCTATTGTCTACTTGTGTCTCACAGTATAAAGCATGTCTCATCATAACTATTGTCTGCTTGTGAACAGTATAGGCATGTCTCATCATAACTATTCTACTCTATAAACTTGTGACTACTTGTAACAATATAAACATGTCTCATCATCACAATAACTATTGTCTGCTTGTCTACAACATATAAACGTGTCTCATCATAACTATTGTCTGCTTGTGACAATATAAACATGTCTCATCATAACTATTGTCTGCTTGTGACAGTATAGGCGTGTCTCATCATAACTATTGTCTGCTTGTAACAGTATAAACATGTCTCATCATAACTATTGTCTACTTGTGACAATATAAACATGTCTCATCATAACTATTGTCTGCTTGTGACAATATAAACATGTCTCATCATAACTATGTCTCATCATAACTATTGTCTGCTTGTGACAATATAACTATTGTCTACTTGTAACATGTCTCATCATAACTATTGTCTACTTGTAACAATATAAACATGTCTCATCATAACTATTGTCTACTTGTAACAATATAAACATGTCTCATCATAACTATTGTCTGCTTGTACAATATAAACATGTCTCATCATAACTATTGTCTGCTTGTGAACAGTATAAACATGTCTCATCATAACTATTGTCTACTTGTAACAGTATAAACGTGTCTCATCATAACTATTGTCTACTTGTGACAGTATAACTATTGTCTACTTGTACATGTCTCATCATAACTATTGTCTGCTTGTGACAGTATAAACGTGTCTCATCATAACTATTGTCTGCTTGTAACAATATATCAACATGTCTCATCATAACTATTGTCTGCTTGTGACAGTATGAAATAAGCGTGTCTCATCATAACTATTGTCTACTTGTAACAATATGTGTCTCATCATAACTATTGTCTACTTGTATTGATATAAACATGTCTCATCATAACTGTTGTCTACTTGTGACAATATAAACGTGTCTCATCATAACTATTGTCTGCTTGTCTACTTGTAACAGTATAAACATGTCTCATCATAACTGTTGTCTACTTGTGACAATATAAACATGTCTCATCATAACTATTGTCTGTTCATGCTTGTAATAATATAAACATAATCTCATCATAACTGTTGTCTGCTTGTAACAGTATAAACATGTCTCATCATAACTATTGTCTACTTGTAACAGTATAATCATAACTATTGTCTCATCATAACTGTTGTCATACTGTTGTCTGCTTGTGACAGTATATATAAACATGTCTCATCATAACTATTGTCTACTTGTAACAGTATAAACATGTCTCATCATAACTATTGTCTACTTGTAACAATATAAACATGTCTCATCATAACTATTGTCTACTTGTAACAATATAAACATGTCTCATCATAACTATTGTCTACTTGTGACAATATAAATATAAACTATTGTCTGCTGGTTTGTATACATCATAACTATTGTCTACTTTGTAACAATATAAACATGTCTCATCATAACTATTGTCTGCTTGTAACAGTATAAACATGTCTCATCATAACTATTGTCTACTATGTAACAATATAAACATGTGATCTCATCATAACTGTTGTCTACTTGTAACAATATAAACATGTCTCATCATAACTATTGTCTACTTGTGACAATATAAACATGTCTCATCATAACTATTGTCTACTTGTAACAATATAAACATGTCTCATCATAACTATTGTCTACTTGTAACAATATAAACATGTCTCATCATAACTATTGTCTACTTGTAACAATATAAACATAATCATATTTGTCTACTTGTAACAATATAAACATGTCTCATCATAACTATTGTCTACTTGTAACAATATAAACATGTCTCATCATAACTATTGTCTACTTGTAACAATATAAACATGTCTCATCATAACTATTGTCTACTTGTAACAATATAAACATGTCTCATCATAACTATTGTCTCTTGTATATAAACATGTCTCATCATAACTATTGTCTACTTGTAACAATATAAACATGTCTCATCATAACTATTGTCTACTTGTAACAATATAAACATGTCTCATCATAACTATTGTCTACTTGTACCCACGGTCCAATGTCCATCATTTTTTATCAGATATTTAAAACACGAAACAAATTATTTAAAAGTTGAATGAATGTTGAGGTTTTGACGACGATAAATTTGACACTTTCTTTCCCTTGTACCTTTCTGTTTTCCAACTACGCATAAATAAAGTGAATAATTCAGTATTAACTTACCGGTTTGGGTTAAGAACCGGCTCTTGGAAATTTTTCGAATTGATTTTGTTACCCTTTGTGGTTTCATGAGACAAAACGCATGAATGTAAACATTTATATGACGAATAGTTTTGTTTAATTCATACAGCGTGTGTGTGTGTGTTCTTATAACAAAGCCACATCGGGCTATCTGCTGAGTCCACCGAAGGGAATCGAACGGTTGATTTTAGCGTTGTAAATACGTAGACTTACCGCTGTACTAGTGGGGGACATTTATACAGTGAACTCACAACTATATTTACATACATACATAATAACACTATATAACAAAGTTTTTACTTTTTCTTGTTCCTGGGCAGAAAGTGTTATTTCCCAATTGCTTATGCCTAAAGTAAATGGAAAAGATCTATTTTTCTCTTCAAACTTTACTTTTATGACCTGGGTAATGAACTTTTTAAATTTACCCATTTTTCCAGAACATTCCAGGTAGATTCAGTGCTGAGTAGCTGAAAGAGAATTTTCAAGAACTTTCTAGAATGTTGTAGAACTTACAAGAATTGTCAAGAACCTTTTAGAATTTTCTAGAACTTTCCATGGTAATATATATACAGGGGCTCACCACTCACCACTTCAGTTTACTTCTAGTTTCCCAAGTGAATACATAGACCTATCTTATTTTATCAGAGATGGCATCAAGAAGCTGTAAGCATTCTCCAGACGCATTCTGCTACGTATGTAGCCAATTTATCAAGATAAGAGCGAAAAAGTACTCTGTGATAACATCTGCCTTGAAGTATGAGAAGTATGGCTGGGAGGTTATCGGAGACTTCAAAATGGTAACATCTTGATGGATCTTCAAGGAAGCTTTACCAAGCTTCCCTGTTATATTTGCCTTTGGGACAGCAGGGACACCGCAGCGCACTACAACAGGAAGCACTGGCTACAACGGACCGAGTTCTCTGTGGGGAGGCACAATATCAAGTGCGAGCCATTAGTGGAGCTCCAGAAGGTGTTGTTCTCACCACTGCATATAAAATGGGTCTTAAGAAACAATTTGTGACAGCTCTTGATAAGGAGTCTGCAACCTTCAAGTATCTTCGAGACTTCTTCCCTAAGCTGTCTGAGGCATAGGTCAAAGCTGGTGTCTTCGTTGGACCACAAATAAAGAAAATCCTGGATTGCACAGAATTCCCCAAGAAGCTCAGTAGGAAGGAAAAAAAGCTTGAAGCAGCTTTGTTGCAGTGGTTCGGAGCTTCTTGGGCAATCACAAACCGAAACTTATGTGGAACTTCAACCAGTTCTGGTGAAGAACTACAACAAAATGGGCTGCAGGATGTCCCTGAGAGTCCATATCCTTGATACTCATCTTGATAAATTCAAGGAGAACATGGGAGCATACTCAGAGGAACAAGGCGAGCGTTTCCACTAAGATATACTGGACTTTGAACGCTGCTACCAAGGAGCATATAATGAAAACATGATGGGAGGCTATATTTGGGGGCTGATACGTGAAAGTGATTTACATTACAGTCGCAAGTCTTGAAAAACTACTGACTTCTAAACATTTTTGTATAATTTTAGTATAAATACATGTAAATCTTGATTCTTATGTTGTTTTATTCAGACCTTATGTAAATGAAAATGTGCAAATTTGCCCGTTTCTGCATAGAAAATATGTTAATTTCTAAATTTCATTATCCAGGTCACAAAAGCAAAGTTTGAAGGGAATAATGACCATTTTATGTACTTTTACAACATAAGTAATTAAGAAATAACACATCCTATCCAGGAACAAAATTTGTGTTACATAATATAATATAACAGCCACGTGGCGTTCTAAATGCAGAGAAGCTGTTAATTTTTAAATGTACGTAAACAATGAGAGCTTAAATAATGCTGAGTTAACTACCTTCTATAGCGATCTTCTGTTTTTATACTTTCTGCTCGTTTAATATTATTGTCATTTAATACAAAGCGATTGTTTGTTTTCTACCAATGTTAGTTACGTACTGTTTCCATCTTTCTTTTTTCTACTTGATGTTTAACATTCCTTAACAGTGAGTCTTATCATGTGAATATTTGTTTACCCTTGCGTTGATTTATTAATTAACTTCCTTATATTCCCAGTAACGAGGACAAGGTTTCAGGTATTGATTACAAAATTCCTAGAAATACTGTGTGCTATTTTATGGTATTTTGTTATGGTTTTGTTATTCGTGCTTTCTCCTTATCTGTCGATATATCTTCAACGGATCTGCAGAGTTCAGAACTGAACAGAAATGAGTATATTTTTGTTTTTCCTCTCATAAAACTGGTTAAATGGTTACAGAGACAAACAATAAAACATGTTATAAACTACCGATCTTACAAAACAACTCAAGTTTTGTATGACAAGTGGAATGGTTCAAGCCAGTTTATTGCTGATGGTAAGCGTGGTAGGCTATAGATCGTAAGGTCCAAGATTTGTGGCACGATACTATGGCCGTGTTAAAAGAAGATCTAATCCACTTTTTCAGTTAAGAAAGTCTGGCAGAGTCCTTGCGTTGACGGGAACTTCTGCAAAAGTGTTAGGATAAGATAATATCTTATCATTTTTTCTATTCTGTTCTTCCATACCATTACAGAATGTAAATTTTAACACTGATTCCTGTTGGTAGTTGAATGAACCAAGGTGAGAATACTTGTCATTCTTTAGAGTTCCCATATACTTGTACCAAGGAAATGTTATAAGGGTAGTTCTGTTTGAATGAACATACTGATTAAATTTAGGTTCTGAAATAAATATCATAGTACCCCATGCAATATATGCTAGAAAAAAATCGTTTTAATAACACTCCATATATCAACCTTGATAAAAAAAAGTGTTTAAAAAACACTTGGAGAACTATCAGTAGAGCGGAGAATTCGCACAAAAGTTTGACGTGATGCTGATTGACAAATTGCTGGAGACTTGAAATGCTTCCCTAACACTACCAAGTACACCTTAGATCATTAAATACTTAGATCATAAGAACATTAAATGCTTCATCTGTAAGAAGTGAATTTGTTAGTGGTGCGAGACCAATCAAGAAACGACAGCAAGCTAGCTTAAGCCAGATTGTAACAATATCAACTCAGAATTAATTTATTCGTCACACGAATATTTGATAAGGTATTCAGTTCTAAACCGGTAATAAGACACAGTATTGTTTTAAGTTTGTAAACTTGTGTGTATAAACCATCATTTATAATAACTCTTAGTAATAACCGTTATTATAAATTGTATTGTTTTTATGTTTGTATATTAAAATATACTTCTGTTAAAAAAATTGTGTGTGTTAATCTTATTGGCAAATAACATACATTTAATACATATTGAAACTTAATTAACTACTAAGCTCAAATTGAAATTTCTCGTTATTTGATATAATAATAGGTAACGTACATAACGTAGTAAATCGGAGACTCATCCGAAATAAATTGTATTACGTAGCAAGTAATGTTTTTTTTCTTAATTGATTGCAAAATGTTTTTAAATTGTACTATTATTCATTATTCGAAAAGGACCATTGGCTATTTAAATACCGTGTTTCTACGATAATAAAACCTACCCATAAAATAAGACCTAGTGTGATTTTTGGGGATAGTTTTAATATAAGCCCTACCCTTAAAATAAGCTTTAGTTAAGAGTGGCAGGAAGAGGAAAGAAATAAAAAAAAAATAATTTATTAATTAGTTTAATAGTTAGTTAATTAGTTTGTTTAAGTATTAATCAGTTAGTTTAATAGTTTAATAATAGTTTATTTTAAATGGTTAGTTTAATAGTTTTACTTTGTAACTTCATTTTTTTAATATATCAAAATAAGACATCCCCCGAAAATAAGCCCTAGTGTCATATTTTGGAGTGAAAATTAATATAAGCCCTGTCTTATTTTCGGAGAAACACGATAGCAGGAGTATTCCTCTGTCCTTCATATATTATAGTTGGTGTGTAAGAGTCCAAATAATTGCGTCGTCGAAAGCTGATTAGTTTCGAGGACTAATGTGTTCCTGACTATAAATGTTCACTTTTAGAAAATTCTCACGCTCGTGACTTGTTTTTTAATATAGTCACTGTATTGTGATAAACAGGGCCATCTTTATTAAATACAGTTTATTTTGTATCGAAATGAAATAGGTTTGCCCCTGTATAACTGTTTCTTCTGCCATACATATATTGAAACTAAAACCCCATGCGGGGGACTAGGAACCATGTGAGTAATACTGGTTTAAAGAAAGGTTTGTTTTGAAACTAATAGACCGTGTTTAAGCCTGTTTCTAAACCGCACTGTCGGTATTGATACACACTTTCAAGTAATTAATTGGCTTGTCAGTTATGGATTTAATCGATGGTTTTGTACATGTTTCAGTATAACTTCCTTTATCAGTCTATACGTACATAGATAGGAATTAAACATTAACCATTAATTATTATAATTAATTACATACTCTTAGAAAGAACTTGATGTAGTACTATAAAACAAAAAACTGATATTGATTAGAATTAATCGATTTATCGGTTCTGTTCCTTTGCTATTACTGATATCCTAAAGATGATTCTTGTTTGTGCTGCAACGAGATACGAACCATGAACCCTTCGACTACAATCAACCATGTTATAAGTGGTAAGCTCATTTATGTTATGGAACTTATGTAATTAAACGTATTTTCTATAGTAAGAGCTTCATATATTCTGACACTTAGACACTTGCTTTCACTAATGGTAATTAGTCTTCGTCATAATGACGAGATAACTTAAATGAGTTAAATTGACCTGTTTATATATCATTCTCTACTTCACATACTGCATCGTATTGTAAAAACCTGACCGAAAATACAAGTTATCTCAAAGTAGGTTTAGAAGTTATTGTAGTGTTGTCATTATATGTTAGAGCATCACGAGTTGTTGTTTAACTCGTGGTCTGTGAGAAACGATGAAAACTAATTCTTGATCTGATAATATTGCTTTCTTACGTGGCATTTGTTGCAAGGAATCGTTAAATTAATTTTTAATCTGTGGAACTTGAGCCCGTTATGACAGTTGTCACGGTTGCATGTAAGTGTAAGTGCGTTGCAGGTGTCGCTGTTTTCCTGGTTCGTATCAGTGTAAATGGACACACTGGTTTATATTTATTAACTTGTACTTTTTTTAAAAAAATATAATTTCACTCTAATTATTCTAAAATATTTACTTTACCAACAATATTCTTCAGCAGGTATCCGGTGATGATAAAGATGCTGTTGTGTTACGTAAATACAGAGAAAATTGTCGTAATTCACTTTCTCTGTGAGATCGTTCTAAATTGATGTTTCTATATTTTGATAGTTGTTAAAGGGTAGTTCGTCAGTAGAAACATAAACTTTAGGTGGCTGTTTGTGAGAATATGTAGACTTGTTTTTGATAAGTGATAGCTCGTGAATCACGTATCTGACGTCATGAATACATCCAGAGCACGAGGCGTATGTTTATTTCCACCTGGCGGTTCGATTGAATGTCCCTTAGGTGTCCGTTTCGTTTCTCGTTCTCCCTACGAACACATAAATAATTAAAGGAAAACACTGTCATTGATCTGACTATAAAAAGATCGAGTGTGTTTAATACAATTAGCTTCACAACTCTGGAATGTAAATAACTCCAACCATCAAAAGACAGTCTACACAGTATCTATGGCCTGAGAAGACAGAACCTGCTTATAAGTTAATATTTCTGTTATAGTATTTGAAGAACTTAAGAAATTAATCCTTTTAACCACGTTTATCTTGAACACAGTATTTATATGTTAATTACATTAGTGAAATAATTTTAAAAGTTTGGAGTTCAAAGCCAAAGAAAAACGGAAGTGAAAGATTTGAATCCGAGCAGGAAAGATGTGAAGATATTTATATTAATATAAAGATATCTTATCATAAAGTACAGTTTACAAACGATAGCAACTTCCGGTAATCATTGCTTATTTTTATTTTATTTACACATGCCCACCATATATTGGAAGTTTAATAACCTGGTACTTAAAGTTGTGGCTTGTTTCTTAACTTTAACCCTTTAAATTTAGATAAACTAACAAAGCTACAGGGCCAGAAACAATCCACTTTTCAAGATGTAAACATTTGTTAAATAAACTTGTGTCTATCACTGTTAAAGTACGAATTGACTGAACGAATTTTTAGCTACATACCATAAGAGTCAGGTATATCCTCCAACTGTCCCCGTAGCTACATACGAAAAGAGGCAGGTCTATCCTCTTAACTGTCCCTTAGCTACATACCATAAGAGTCAGGTATGTCCTCCAACTGTCCCCGTAGCTGCATACGATAAGAGTCAAGTCTATCCTCTAATTGTTCCCGTAGATACATGCTGTATTGATTAGTTTTACTGAGATAGAAAGTAAAGGTCAAAGGTCACCTATAATGCCTAATGTCATTTGTCTAGTGAATCTTGAATGTAATGTGAACATACATTACTTTTTATCCATACGTAAAATAAAATAATATAAGGGTACGTTCAGGTGTGTTTGTTCAATCAGTTTGTCACTCAAGTAATAGTAATATAAGTGCACGTTCAGATATGTTTGTTCAATCCGTTTGTCACTCAAGTAATAGTAATATAAGTGCACGTTCAGATATGTTTGTACAATCCGTTTGTCACTCGGATAATAGTAATATAAGGGTACGTTCAGATGTGTTTGTCACTCGCGTAATAGTAATATAAGAGTACGTTCAGATATGTTTGTACAATCCGTTTGTCACTCGGATAATATTAATATAAGAGTACGTTCAGGTGTGATTGTACATAGTGAATAGATGATCATATGTTCTGACATAGTGAATACATAGATCGTACGTTTTGACATTGTGAGTAGATGATCATAATTGCGGAAGGGATCATTATGTGTAGTTACTGTTATCATCAGTGAACCTTGGGATGTTTGTCATCAGCACGAGTCATGACGAAGATAGGGACTCTCACATCGTTTTCACACATACGTTTAATGAAACTGGAATTCATTGAACCTCCAAATGTATAACTCCTCTGTATTTGAAAACCAAATTAAAATGATACAGGTTATACCCTTGGCAGAAATTTAAATTTTATAAAATGAACATTTACTTTTACCATATTCTTATATTCGTAGATCGAATGAAGGGAGAATTATCCCTACTTTAATGTTAGAAGACTTTGATGTGATAAAAGTACCTGACAATACCTACTTATTGTGTTACAATAACGAAACCATATGTTATTTAACTTTCCCTAAGTCCGAAAACTTGTACAGTGAATATTACTGTATAGATTGACCAATAAGAGCTATTTGGTAGCAAGACGTAATAAGACGTGTACTACACCCTACTTTCTGTTAGTAGAGCTGTGCTTTTGGTCGAATATAAATTTCAAACATGTGAGTAATGTTAGGTAATATTTTATACAAGTTGTATTGTTATCACGATGTTTCCAGGCCTGGATATTAAAACAAGCACGACGTCTTTCCCTGGAGACAGTGGGTTCGTTCAGTGGCACGACGCCATGAGAATGGTGGCGCGACTCCCTGGGGGAATACCACAAGAATTCCGGAAACGGGTGAGTTGGTAAATCTGATTAGTGGAGTGAACCGTTGATAACTGTGTGTAGTACTTTATATACCACCAGTTAATTAAGAACTCAAAGAAATGGATTCGAGTCACATAAGTGCAATAACCATGACGAATTGTATAAGTTGTCCTTTCAGGAGTTACTCTGTTCAAGGGTCTCTGCAGTACAGTTGAGAGTCGGCTGTATTTTAGGTGACACTTTGTTCTGTGGTGTACCAATAAAGTAAGAAAATATTCCTTTAAAAGAATACGGCTTTAGGATACTGGTGGAAGTAACGTGGGACAGGATACTGGTGGAAGTAATGTGGGACATGATACTGGTGGGAGTAACGTTGGACAGGATACTGGTGGGAGTAACGTTGGACAGGATACTGGTGGGAGTAACGTGAGACAGGATACTGGTGGAAGTAGCGTGGGACAGGATACTGATGGGAATGATGTGTGACAAGATACTGGTGGGAGTAACGTTGGACAGGTCGTCTACAAGAATGGATAAGGAGTCAGATTGATTCATTTCTCACTGAAACCGATTCAGTGAACGTAGAATTTTTTTGAGGTGGACCGGTCATGGCCGGCTGGTTAGAGAATCAGACATGTGGATGTGAAAACTTTCAGCTCCTTGCCTCGTGCAATGCGTAATTTGTTACTTTAGTGGCGTTATTAAAGTGGCAGTCAAATCTCACTATTAAATCAGACAGGAGTTCCTAATGATTCCCTTCCATCTGGTTATTACTTTGGTTAGGTTAGGCTTAGCTGACTTCCATCTAGTTATTACTTCAGTTTGGTTGGGCTTGGCTGCCTTCCATCTAGTTATTACTTCAGTTTGGTTGGGCTTGGCTGCCTTCCATCTAGTTATTACTTCAGTTAGTTTAGACTTGGCTGCCTTCCATCTAGTTATTACTTCAGTTAGTTTAGGCTTGGCTGTCTTCCATCTAGTTATTACTTCAGTTAGTTTAGGCTTGGCTGCCTTCCACTAGAATTTTATTTCCAAGTTAGGTTAGCCTTATGCGTAGATAACGTTTGTCTAGCTTTGCACGAAGTTCAGAAACAACAAATAAACTTGAAAAATGTTTATCTTCGGGATCTCGTAGAGAGAAGGAGTTTTTAGCCTGAGAGTTTTATATGAGTAATACAAAATCTTTTTTATGTTGGACTTTTCTCGTGGTTTACTTCAGATCTGTAAGTCAGTGACAAAGTTGTAACCCTAAGATTTTCATATCTGTTCTATTTCACGAAAAGTGTTTCTCATGAAAAGGGTAGAATGTTTTAAGATAGGAACTCGATCGGTCTAAATTGAAGACTTCCGACTTGTTAAAGTAGTAGATGTAAAGATATTTTTCTGGCAACACTCAACACAGTAAGACGAAATATTCGTCTCTTCTCATGTTCACGGTTGATGATTTAATGGCAACGTCCGTATCTACTGGGTAATAGCCGACTTTCTCAGTTTGGCGGAAAGAAGCTATAGTATTGTAAGGTCTGGAATGGATGAAGGCATTGAAGGAATTGAAAGGAAGACACATCACATTTGTCTAGACCGTGGTTGAGTACCGTTTTTATACCATGTCTCTTGTCTTCATATCCAAGTCAGAACTTGTGTTATATCACTTTCCGCTACAACACGGACCAGTTTTTTGCTTCTAGTGACGTCTATGGAGAGTTATCCATGTAATATAAATATTATCTGAAAGAAACTAAAACAGTATTAAATATTTGCCAGGTTTGAACGAAAGTGTTTTCAAATTCCTTCACATAACTAAATTGTAAATATTTTTGGAACATATTGAAGTTCCCCTTGATATGTTACTGTAGAAGAACATTTTATTGAGACGAAACCTAATTTAGAGTTAAAATGTTGAAGTTATTTCTTTGTTCATTATATTAATTTACGAGTGAAACATACAATAAATTCCACAACTGTATAGGTTTTGAAAGATACATCTTCCTTCGTCACCTCTTATGACAGGGTTGTTTAAATTACAATTTCTTATATTGTCGAATATTTAGTATTTGGATTTAGTGACTTTTCTTATAATATAAAAGTTTGTGTTACCATTCTTCTAACTTAACTATTTACTCACATTTCTTGTTTAGTTCAACTGTTTTTACAATGGAAAGGTATTCGCCTTAAGGTTTCTTTTGCTATATTCTTAATGTAACGCTATGTTTGTTTCGGCCTTTAACCCAGTACTGTGTGAATTTTTAATAATTAATAAGTCGAAACAAAGCTATTTTTTTACTACTAAACAGGAAACTATTTAATTATTCTAATGTATTATTACTGAAACGTTCACTGCATTCTCTATAAAAAAAAAACAATTACTGATAATCTAACAAACGTCGATAATTGGTTTATACGAATAACAGAAACATTTCATTGGCTAGATGACTTCCAGTGTAGCTTTTTAATTATTTTAGTAGTGTTCTTTGTTCTTCATTTTAACAAGTTTTCTGTTTCAGCTATGGCTAACCTTGGGTGACAGACATCTACAAAAGCAGAAAATCGACTGGGAAGCAACAAAGAAATTGTATTTTAACGAAAAAACAAACTCTGATGATGACCGTCTTGGATCTCAAATCATCAAAGTAAGTTTAACTGAATGAAACATGTAATTACAAAGTGGGTGCTGTTAAAAACTTAAAAACTTCGAACGGATTTCTTTAAGATGTTAGAATCCAACTGGTTACCTGCGAGAGAAAAGTTAAGGAAGTTTTTCTATATTCTTTATTATTTCCAGCTCATAAATACGTTGATAGTAAATGGTTATTAAAATTCAATCTAACTGTTTAAGCTGCATCATTTGCACTACGCCTGAGAGTGCTCGAATCACCATCTGGAGATTGTGAGATACGAACTAAACGCCGAACATGCTCGCCCTTTCAGCCTTTGTGTTATTATAATGTGACGGTGAATCACACTGTTTATTCTTAGAAAAGCAGCTTAAGCGTTGGCGGTGGGTCCGCCGGCTGTTTTTCAGCAGATGTCCTTATCCCTCGGTAGCTTCGTCATAAACAAAACTTTAACCCTCCAAAAATAAATGTGACAGTTAGTACTGTGTCATTTTCATATTAGTAAACAATACCACGTTGGTGAAAGAAAGAAGAAAAGAGAAACCGGTTTTGATGTATTCGTTGTATCTTCTTTATTCTGTAAGAGTAGCCCGAGAGTTGGTGGTGGGTGCTATTGATTAGTTTCCTTCAATCTAGTTTATCGGCTCAAATATTCTGGACGAGTAGCGGAGATAGTCTTTGTGTAGTTTTGCGTGAAATTCGTAAAGAAAACTAAATAAAAACTGTAGACAATGCAAACAAAAATATCCTTTCAGAAAATTGCATTTAATCTAAAGAAGAGGGGGTAATGCCAAGGGTACTTGAAATAATGTGGATAAGACAGCTAGTGAAAAACTGTAAAACAGATGTTTTGAACATTTCTGTTAAGATAAATCCATCAGCTTGACCATTCAATCAACTAGTTAAAAGATGCTTCAGAAATCCATTGTATTTCTCAATACGGGAATCAAAACAAGGGTTTTGTATTTTACTTTTTATCAAACAAAAGATGTTAGGTTTGTTTTTATTGAATTGACGAACTAGTTCAGATATTTCATTTGTTCTCCTTGATAGGAGTTCGACATTTTTTTTGTATTTTAGCCAAAGCTTCTTAAGAGATATTTGAATTTGGAAAACCATTAGATGTGATGTATATTTCAGCTAACTGTGGTGATGTATAACATTATTTACTGTTACGGTGTCTGACAGCTCTGGGTTATTTTTGACAATATACATTAATTCTTTCTGTGTTCCATTAACTTGTCTTGATACTAAATAAAGGCCCATTAAAAACTGTGTCGTGAATTTGTTTGTATTAGATAACATGTAATGGATTGGATTGAGGCTTAAACATAAAGCTTAATAGATGAAAATAATATTTTTATCAAACTGGAACAGTAGAATGAAGTTAATAAGGAGTTAACAGCGTGTTAAAACAACGAAAACCACGTTGTTCTAGAGGGACTACTGTTACGAATGATAGACGGAACAATAATTCACCGTCTGCAACCTAGACTGTTGTGGTTCAACTACAACGTGTAGTGGCGTGCACGATACAGTTGGCTTGTTACCATGTGTATTCGTCTCACGGGAAATGGTTTTGTTTCAATAAGAAATGATTTTTGGCCTAACTAATATCGCGCGTATTCCTTATCAACGGTCGTTATTTGCCTATTAGGGATGCCATAAGTTTCAATTCGACTTGGATAATTCTTTATTAATGTATTAAATAAGCCTGTACGTTATCTAATTACTTATTATTACTCAGGGAAAAAGGATGCTTATACTGATAGTTCAACATGCTACACAAGTTTCAGTCAAAGTCTAAATTTACAAGCAAACGTTCATTTAATCTGTATAAGTAAACGTTATTCCACATTTTTTGACCAATCAGAACCAAACTTGACACAAGATAACCTCTAATTTCGGACCAATGTTACATTTCACTATTGTTAACATTCTTAAACACTACACCTTTCTCTTCAGTACAGGCACTCATATGTACTTTTGTTGTTTAATATATGTGGACTAACCATTAGACGGGTGAAATAAAATCTTTGTTAGAAAATTGCGTGTGTGTGTCTGTGAGTCTGTAAGTCTGTTCGTTATGCAAGGCCACATCTACAAACTCCAAACTCGGGGTACAGATATACCATTCTCCATTTTGAGGCAAAATGACCAATATATCAGTGTTACACAAACAGGACGACCAGTTGACCACAAACTGAAAAGGCCATTTGTGTATAGTGACATGTCATCAGTATGGCGTTTATAAATGAAATAATCTCATTTTCTTTGTTACCGACAAAAATACTGTCTAGAAAGATTTATAAAGAAATTAACATGTGAATAAATAACTAATCAGTTGAAGCCATTTTTATCTCAGCAACACCTGGAATAAGTTTACTGTATGTCATCTGTGGCACTTGTAGAGTCTCACTTCAGGAATCCCACGACACTTGTTACTGGAATATCTGATCTGTGTTTGTCACTGTAAACATGTCACTTGTTACAAGAATATCAGGTCTGTGTTTGTTACTGTAAACACGGCACTTGTTACTAGAATATCTGGTCTGTGTTTGTTACTGTAAACATGACACTTGTTACTGGAATATCAGGTCTGTGTTTGTTACTGTAAACACGGCACTTGTTACTAGAATATCTGGTCTGTGTTTGTTACTGTAAACATGACACTTGTTACTGGAATATCTAGACTGTGTTTGTTACTGTAAACATGACACTTGTTACTGGAATATCAGTTCTGTGTTTTTCAATGTAAACGGGACACTTGTAACTGGAAGATCTGGTCTGTGTTTGTTACTGTAAACACGACACTTGTTATTGAAAGTAGTTTACTTTTTACTGTCTAAACGCCTCATTATGTTGAAGTTCAGGCTTTGAACGTGATTGTTACAACTTTTAAAGCGACTGTGAATTGTTTAGTAAATCTATTGAATGTGGTAACATTTTACTTTAACACATCGTAACATTCTACCAATTAGGAAAGGTAGACACTTATCTTTCTAACACTGGAACACGTTTCTTCTCTCTCACTTTATGACTAACATGAACGTAACTGAGGTGGCGCCAGTTGTACCAGCGCGTTAGAAAAATGTCTATAAATTCCTATCCCGATACAAAACCCTCCCGGCGTTTACAATGTTTCTATTTTCTTTTTAAGAAGAACAAATAAAAGGCAATAAAAGTATATGTTGTGCTCGTGACGTCTGTTTCTTCTGTTGAAATCCTCTTTAGTACACTTCTACACTGGGATCTAGTGTGTCGTGCACCTGTTGAAATCCTCTTTAGTACACTTCTACACTGGGATCTAGTGTGTCGTGCACCTGTTGAAATCCACTTTAGTACACTTCTACACTGGGATCTAGTGTGTCGTGCACCTGTTGAAATCCACTTTAGTACACTTCTACACTGGGATCTAGTGTGTCGTGCACCTGTTGAAATCCACTTTAGTACACTTCTACACTGGGATCTAGTGTGTCGTGCACCTGTTGAAATCCTCTTTAGTACACTTCTACACTGGGATCTAGTGTGTCGTGCACCTGTTGAAATCCTCTTTAGTACACTTCTACACTGGGATCTAGTGTGTCGTGCACCTGTTGAAATCCTCTTTAGTACACTTCTACACTGGGATCTAGTGTGTCGTGCACCTGTTGAAATCCACTTTAGTACACTTCTACACTGGGATCTAGTGTGTCGTGCACCTGTTGAAATCCTCTTTAGTACACTTCTACACTGGGATCTAGTGTGTCGTGCACCTGTTGAAATCCACTTTAGTACACTTCTACACTGGGATCTAGTGTGTCGTGCACCTGTTGAAATCCTCTTTAGTACACTTCTACACTGGGATCTAGTGTGTCGTGCACCTGTTGAAATCCACTTTAGTACACTTCTACACTGGGATCTAGTGTGTCGTGCACCTGTTGAAATCCTCTTTAGTACACTTCTACAGTGAGATCTAATGTGTCGTAGTATTCATTTTATACTTCTCCGAAGGGCTGTCATTAACATTTTTTTTCTGTTCTGCTTAATTAACTGTCACTTTCACAGTGTTCGACTCTCTTGGATGTATTTCCTGCAGTTTATGAGAAACATCTAGTCGAACCAAAGACGACTTCTTGTAAATTAACAGTCACAAATAATAAACAGCTATTTGTTGTGTTTTATAATTACTTTTGGCCAGCAGTTTCTTTCTGATGTTTTCAAAAATATCAAATTGAGAAAAACAGGGTTCTAGATGGTTGTCTTAACTTGAAACGATTTTAATAAAATACATATCTAGAGTGCAAAGACAATGGATAATGCCTTCTGTGGATGTATAATTGTGTTTACCAAGTGCAGAGAAAGAGAACAAATTCCCATCAGATGACTCTCACACCTTGCAATACAGAAGATTAATTTGGCTCACGTTCCACGTGACTAATCTGTATCAGTTACCTGATCTTCGTGTTGGATTTCTTACTGATTCAATCACGCGTTTCAAATTATTTCACCAGGAATTGAACAAACAGCATAATATCTAATTATACTCCCTCAAATATTTGTTCTCAAACAGTAGAAAGGCGTGTGGGTAAAGCCCTAATTACATGTTATAATATGTTTACTGCGGCACTTCCTTTGATGGCAGAAATTAGTGTCCAGTTTACTTAGGGCACTTCTGAGTGAGTTTATACGATAGCTGAAAGAACAAACCGTTTGAAGTCTTTTCATTGTTAGAAAGGACAGGTTGAAAGGTGTTATATTAGAATTGAGAGCTAAACCAACTAACAAGTCAATTGTTTCATGTGGACCAACATACTAACTTAGTTTTAGAGGACTAGTTTCATTCCTATTCTCTGTTCGTCACGCTAGGTGTTCTTCCGACATTTACTGTTACTTACGGTAAGTGACTTATATTCTACTTGTAACGGCCTACGTTAAGAAATTGTCTTCAGGTTTTAAAGCTTCGCTAACAGTTTTTAATAATGTGCAACATTTTGCTCTTCATACTAAAAACCGTCTACACACTACAAGTTTTCCTTACACTTAACCTGTTTCTTGTAGAGCGACCTCTACAACAACGTTCTTCATCCAACTACAAATTCTCGCTAATATTGTTTATAGAAATGGTTGAATGGAATTTCATCCTGAATTCGCTCATAACATGAACAGACCATCGGATCTTTAAATTATCATGTATTAGTTACAGACAGAAAGGTATTAACGTAGTGATGTGTGACAGTATCACGTATTTAGGGAAAAAAGTTTTGAATAAAACATGTTAGTAGAAAACTGAAATAACTTATATGAAAGTATACTCTTAACACATTCACTACTATAACTTATATAAAAGTATACTCTTAACACATTCACTACTATAACTTATATAAAAGTATACTCTTAACACATTCACTACTATAACTTATATAAAAGTATACTCTTAACACATTCACTACTATAACTTATATAAAAGTATACTCTTAACACATTCACTACTATAACGTATATAAAAGTATACTCTTAACACATTCACTACTATAACTTATATAAAAGTATACTCTTAACACATTCACTACTATAACTTATATGAAAGTATACTCTTAACACATTCACTACTATAACTTATATGAAAGTATACTCTTAACACATTCACTACTATAACTTATATGAAAGTATACTCTTAACACATTCACTACTATAACTTATATAAAAGTATACTCTTAACACATTCACTACTATAACTTATATGAAAGTATACTCTGAACACATTCACTACTATAACTTATATAAAAGTATACTCTTAACACATTCACTACTATAACTTATATAAAAGTATACTCTTAACACATTCACTACTATAACTTATATGAAAGTATACTCTTAACACATTCACTACTATTACTTATATAAAAGTATACTCTTAACACATTCACTACTATAACTTATATAAAAGTATACTCTTAACACATTCACTACTATAACTTATATAAAAGTATACTCTTAACACATTCACTACTATAACTTATATGAAAGTATACTCTGAACACATTCACTACTATAACTTATATAAAAGTATACTCTGAACACATTCACTACTATAACTTATATAAAAGTATACTCTTAACACATTCACTACTATAACTTATATAAAAGTATACTCTTAACACATTCACTACTATAACTTATATAAAAGTATACTCTTAACACATTCACTACTATAACTTATATGAAAGTATACTCTTAACACATTCATTACTATAACTTATATAAAAGTATACTCTTAACACATTCACTACTATAACTTATATGAAAGTATACTCTGAACACATTCACTACTATAACTTATATAAAAGTATACTCTGAACACATTCACTACTATAACTTATATAAAAGTATACTCTTAACACATTCACTACTATAACTTATATGAAAGTATACTCTGGACACGTTCACTACTATAACTTATATAAAAGTATACTCTTAACACATTCACTACTATAACTTATATAAAAGTATACTCTTAACACATTCACTACTATAACTTATATGAAAGTATACTCTTAACACATTCACTACTATTACTTATATAAAAGTATACTCTTAACACATTCACTACTATAACTTATATAAAAGTATACTCTTAACACATTCACTACTATAACTTATATAAAAGTATACTCTTAACACATTCACTACTATAACTTATATGAAAGTATACTCTGAACACATTCACTACTATAACTTATATAAAAGTATACTCTGAACACATTCACTACTATAACTTATATAAAAGTATACTCTTAACACATTCACTACTATAACTTATATAAAAGTATACTCTTAACACATTCACTACTATAACTTATATAAAAGTATACTCTTAACACATTCACTACTATAACTTATATGAAAGTATACTCTTAACACATTCACTACTATAACTTATATAAAAAAGTATACTCTTAACACATTCACTACTATAACTTATATGAAAGTATACTCTGAACACATTCACTACTATAACTTATATAAAAGTATACTGGAACACATTCACTACTATAACTTATATAAAAGTATACTCTTAACACATTCACTACTATAACTTATATAAAAGTATACTCTTAACACATTCACTACTATAACTTATATAAAAGTATACTCTTAACACATTCACTACTATAACTTATATGAAAGTATACTCTGAACACATTCACTACTATAACTTATATAAAAGTATACTCTGAACACATTCACTACTATAACTTATATAAAAGTATACTCTTAACACATTCACTACTACAACTTATATAAAAGTATACTCTTAACACATTCACTACTATAACTTATATAAAAGTATACTCTTAACACATTCACTACTATAACTTATATGAAAGTATACTCTGAACACATTCACTACTATAACTTATATGAAAGTATACTCTTAACACATTCACTACTATAACTTATATAAAAGTATACTCTTAACACATTCACTACTATAACTTATATAAAAGTATACTCTTAACACATTCACTACTATAACTTATATGAAAGTATACTCTTAACACATTCACTACTATAACTTATATGAAAGTATACTCTTAACACATTCACTACTATAACTTATATAAAAGTATACTCTTAACACATTCACTACTATAACTTATATGAAAGTATACTCTGAACACATTCACTACTATAACTTATATAAAAGTATACTCTTAACACATTCACTACTATAACTTATATAAAAGTATACTCTTAACACATTCACTACTATAACTTATATAAAAGTATACTCTTAACACATTCACTACTATAACTTATATAAAAGTATACTCTTAATACATTCACTACTATAACTTATATAAAAGTATACTCTTAACACATTCACTACTATAACTTATATAAAAGTATACTCTTAACACATTCACTACTATAACTTATATGAAAGTATACTCTTAACACATTCACTACTATAACTTATATGAAAGTATACTCTTAACACATTCACTACTATAACTTATATAAAAGTATACTCTTAACACATTCACTACTATAACTTATATGAAAGTATACTCTTAACACATTCACTACTATAACTTATATGAAAGTATACTCTGAACACATTCACTACTATAACTTATATAAAAGTACACTCTTAACACATTCACTACTATAACTTATATAAAAGTATACTCTTAACACATTCACTACTATAACTTATATAAAAGTATACTCTTAACACATTCACTACTATAACTTATATGAAAGTATACTCTTAACACATTCACTACTATAACTTATATAAAAGTATACCTTAACACATTCACTACTATAACTTATATGAAAGTATACTCTTAACACATTCACTACTATAACTTATATGAAAGTATACTCTGAACACATTCACTACTATAACTTATATAAAAGTACACTCTTAACACATTCACTACTATAACTTATATAAAAGTATACTCTTAACACATTCACTACTATAACTTATATAAAAGTATACTCTTAACACATTCACTACTATAACTTATATGAAAGTATACTCTTAACACATTCACTACTATAACTTATATGAAAGTATACTCTTAACACATTCACTACTATAACTTATATGAAAGTATACTCTTAACACATTCACTACTATAACTTATATGAAAGTATACTCTGAACACATTCACTACTATAACTTATATAAAAAGTACACTCTTAACACATTCACTACTATAACTTATATAAAAGTATACTCTTAACACATTCACTACTATAACTTATATAAAAAAGTATACTCTTAACACATTCACTACTATAACTTATATGAAAGTATACTCTTAACACATTCACTACTATAACTTATATAAAAGTATACTCTTAACACATTCACTACTATAACTTATATGAAAGTATACTCTTAACACATTCACTACTATAACTTATATGAAAGTATACTCTGAACACATTCACTACTATAACTTATATAAAAGTACACTCTTAACACATTCACTACTATAACTTATATAAAAGTATACTCTTAACACATTCACTACTATAACTTATATAAAAGTATACTCTTAACACATTCACTACTATAACTTATATGAAAGTATACTCTTAACACATTCACTACTATAACTTATATGAAAGTATACCTTAACACATTCACTACTATAACTTATATGAAAGTATACTCTTAACACATTCACTACTATAACTTATATGAAAGTATACTCTTAACACATTCACTACTATAACTTATATGAAAGTATACTCTTAACACATTCACTACTATAACTTATATGAAAGTATACTCTTAACACATTCACTACTATAACTTATATGAAAGTATACTCTTAACACATTCACTACTATAACTTATATGAAAGTATACTCTTAACACATTCACTACTATAACTTATATGAAAGTATACTCTTAACACATTCACTACTATAACTTATATAAAAGTATACTCTTAACACATTCACTACTATAACTTATATGAAAGTATACTCTTAACACATTCACTACTATAACTTATATAAAAGTATACTCTTAACACATTCACTACTATAACTTATATGAAAGTATACTCTTAACACATTCACTACTATAACTTATATGAAAGTATACTCTTAACACATTCACTACTTATAAATTGTCCAAGAAGGTTCTTTGTGTGTATTTGTTTCGTCTCGTGTAACCAGGTGATTGAAAGAACCTGAACCTGAATGTTTTTACAAAAGAATGCCACTTACCAAACAAAACACTTGCTTCGGAAGTACTAGTGGATCTCAACAACAGCCAATGAACGTAACTGCCATGGGATTTCCGAATAAACTCAAAGCTATAGTGTTTGTACTTCAAAAGACGAAATTGTGGTCTTGCCGACAGAGCAGTAGTATGTGTTATGTTGACATGAATCTCATCACGATGTATGTCCATCTGGTGTCAAGAAAACAACATTGAAAATGTGGAAGTATTTTCAAATAAAAAACAGAGAGACGCGTTTGGAAGCTGACTAAGATAGTTAGGAATCTTAAAAGAGGATTTGTGTAATATTTATCAAAGAGAAGAAAATCAAACATACTTAAAGTTTTAAAATCGAGTTTTATTTGGTTAAATAACCGGTATGTCCAAGAAGTGTGTTTGTATAACACTGGAGTGAGCTACGTGCTTACACATTCTAAAATTCACCTGTTACTAGTGAATCTACATCAAAAATATTGTTATAAGATATACATAATTTAGATTTTAGCTAGAGGGCGAATTAATTTATGATGAAGTTAGCCCAAAAATATTCTGGATTATTAATGACCGAGAGACTTTAAGAAATATCTAGTACGTCGATTAGATTATAAATACGGATGAACCAGTAAGTTTGGAATAAAACAACAAAAGATGGTTGTTTTTCAGCCGGTTGAATGAATTAATCATTGTGTTTATGTATTTGGATCTGTCTTAGTTATGGAGTATATTAAGTTACTTTGTACAATTTATTATATTCCCTCTTTTTTCTTTACAATATCGCAGAAAGCGTGAGTGTAAATGTAGGCCTACAACAATGTACAAAGTGTACAAGTGTGTAAAGCAACGTTAAAGAATAAATGAAAATAATTTATTGTTACGCATACTGGACGTTGAATTAACTTGTTCAGATAACTCGAAAGAACTCGCTAGTAACAAAACAACAACATTACAACAATACTGTGTGGTTGAACTGTGTAAGCTAAAACTGGTTATATAATCATAATCATGAGCTCAAATTCCCTCCATTGCGTTTGCTTGGTTGTCAAGAGGACACACTGATTCAACGTTATTAAGTTTTATTCATCGGAACCCTCGCTTACAACTCTATGCTTATTCAGCTCAGCAGGATAACACAACCAAAATAAGAAAGACAGTCGAAAGAGAAAACCCCGAAATTCATAATAAAATTCACTGCTTTAACCATAACAGTTAATAATTTGCAGTCAAGCAATTGACCTCGTAGGAATATGTCTTTGAGAATAAGTTTTTCTAGTGTTTCAACCAACAATGATTTATCAAGAAGAAAATTTAAATTTAACTTAAAAATGTAGAGAAGTCAAAATATTAATCAAATAATACTTAAAGTAGAAGACCCGGCATGGCCAGATGGTTAAGGCACTCGAATCATAATCCGAGGGTCTCGGGTTCGAATCCAGTCACACCAAACATGCACGTCCTTTCAGTCGTGGGGGCGTTATAATGTCACAGCCAATCCCATTATTCGTTGGTAAAAAAGTAGCCCAAGAGTTGGCAGTGGGTGGTGATGACTAGCTGCATTCCCTCTAGTCTTACACTACTAAATTACGGACGGCTAGCGCAGATTGCCTTCGTGTAGCTCTACGCGAAATTCAAAACAAACCAAATCAAACTTAAGTCTTCGGATTTAGAACACTAAAATAAGGGGTTCAATTCCTGTCAGCGGAATGCTATAAGAAAGCACATAAATTTTGGCCCGGCATAAAATTTGGCACCAAGTGTGTTAAGGCGTGCGACTCGTAACCTGAAGGTCGCGGGTTCGTATCCCCGTAGCGCCAAACATGCTCGCTCTCCCAGCCGTGGGGGCGTTATAATGTGACGGTCAATCCCACTATTCGTTGGTAAAAGAGCAGCCTAAGAGTTGGCGGTGGGTGGTGATGACTAACTGCCTTCCCTCTAGTCTTACACTGCTAAATTAGGGACGGCTAGCACAGATAGTCCTCGAGTAGCTTTGTGCGAAATTCAAAAAACAAACGATCAAACTTAAAGTAGAGCCCCCATTGGCTCTACGTATAATCCTCTGTGTAGCTTTGTGCTTAATTTCAATCAATAGTAAAGGAGATAACCAAATATACATAAGAAAAGTGCTTTTCATGGAACACTAGAAGCAGGACAGTCTTTATCTATACACACGTTGTTACTAGATTAAAATTTATTTTCAGAAAACATATTTGTTTGAACAAGTTTGAAAAGAAATATCAGTTATTGCTTCGCGTCATGTGACGCACTCAGCTTGTATTTCTATAAATTCATGTTAGGTTTAACGTTATAGAAATACACCCTTGTGCAAATTAATTGAAACAAATGGTTATTTTACAACATTTTCAGCATGGCGGCCGGTGTAGGCTCGCTGGACCCCTGATTTCCTTTAATAGTCATTTTTTTCACATAGATGGCATCATTAGCCGTGTTTTGCAGTACGGTCGATCTATGTTTGGGATATATGACGACATTTTGAGGAATATTACGTCATTCGAAATTGCATTAGAAGGGCAAGGAGACCAGTCAAAAAACAACTTCTTACCAACTCAATGAAGAAAAAACGGTATCAATGGGGACTGAAATACAAGAACTGGACGCAAGAACAATGGAGGAAGGTGTTATTCTGTGACGAGACTCATTTATTCGTACATGTTCGCAGATCTCCAGGTGAGAAACTTCGAGAATCTCACATCAATCAGTTCGTAAAACATCCCTCGAAGAAGATGTTTTGGGGCTTTTTCAGCTACTATGGCGTAGGAGGCTTACATCTCGTAGAAGGTATGATGCGAGGACCACGGTACACAGAAGTTTTGCAGAGAAGAATTGTTCCAGAATTGAAAAAGAGATTTCCAGATGGATCTGACATTTTTCAGCAAAATCTGGCTCCGTGCCACACATCGAAACTTGTGAAGAATTTTATGACTACAATGCGAATAAAGGTGCTGGACTGGCCTGGAAACTCTCTGGGCTTAAATCCAATTGAAAAGCTTTAGGTGATTTGTAAAGAAAGACTTCGGGGAAAAGACTGTACTACGAAAGATAAGCTTATTGAGGTCATAATTGAGGTGTGGTACCGCGATCCAAAAATTAGTAAAGATTGCAGTCAATTCGTGTACTCGATGCCAAAGCGGGTTAACGATCTTCTGAAAAATAAAGGCGGTCATATCATGTATTAATTTGTGAATAATTTTTTGATTCTCAGAATGTGACGGTAAGTCTCACCATTCGTTGGTAAAAGGGTAGCCTAAATGTTGAGATGGATGGTGATAACTAGCTGGCTGCCTTCCCTCTAATTTTACACTGCTAAACTAGGGACGGTTAACGCAGATAGCCCTTGTGTATCTTTGCGCGAAATTCAAAACAAACTGAACAGTAACAAATATTGAACATACAGTACATTATTTACGTATTGACAGTATTTGCTATATAATAATTTATAATTTAATTTCTATATATTCTATTTTAACTGCATATATATATTATAAATAGATTCGTCGTCCATTTCTTCAACTCTGAGTTTTCTTGTAGGACCTCCATCGGACAGGATGTAGTATGTTTAGTGGAGAAGAGGCTGAGTTGAACCAAGCCCTGTTGAAACGAGTATTATTGGCGTATGCACGTTGGAACAAGACTGTGGGGTACTGTCAAGGGTTCAACATGTTGGCGGCCATTATTCTGGAGGTCATGGAATGGAAAGAAGACGATTCCCTTAAGGTAATCCCATCTCAGTAGGTTATTTGTTAGAGGTCTTTTTACCTGCATGTGATAGGGAATTCTTTGTGTGATATTAATGAGAGTTGTTATGGAGTCGTCACATCAAACATGCTCGTCCTTTCAGCCGTGGGGGTGATATAATGTGTGGTCAATCCCACTATCCGTTGGAAAAGAGTAACCCATGAGTTGGCGGTGGTTGGTGATGACTGGTTGCCTTTCCTCTAGTCTTACACTCTAATTTAGGGACGGGTAGCGTAAATATACCTCCTGTAGTTTTGCGAGAAATTCAAAACAAACCAAGTAACATCTTATGGAGTTGTGACTCGATTCGGGATTTTCACTTTTTTATATACCTCCACTATCCAGTGGTTTAGCGGTAAGACTGAAGAAAAGCTGAAACCCGGCTTTCGATACTCAGGATTGGCATATTATAGATAGCCCATTGTGTAGTTACGAATAGTAAGTGCAATTAGAACGTGTCCACAGCTGGCTAATAAATATCCTAAAGTGGTCTTAACGGAGCTTGGAATACAGATTGTGGATGTTCTAAAAATGTAGCTGGAAAATAAAGATCCTCTCTTAATATGTATAAACACCGTGCGTATGTTCTTTGTGAACCAGTATGTTCGTGTTGTAACATCTTCAAAACCCGAACAAATTCTGTCTCTGATCGTGAAGTGTGGGTTTCAAAACCTGAACATGGTTCGATATATTACCATTACTATTTAATTCCTCACTTGACTTTACGTAAGAAGTCAGTAGAGTTTTAAGTAAGGCTTTATGGTTGACTTTGGTATCTGTGGGTTACGGAATTCAATGGAAGCGCTGAATGTGCTCGTCCTTTCAGCTGTGAAGCTATTATAATGTGACAGTCAATCTCACTATTCCTTGATAAAGAAGCGGTCAAAAGTTAACGGCGGGTAGTGCCGGCTGTGTGCGTGTCCTGTGGTGGTTAGTGGTTCAAAGCTGGAGACGACATTAGATACTTAGTAGCTTATCGGAAACAAACACGCTCGAAAGTCGCTAGAGGTGGTCCAACAAAAACGTACGAGTTAGTACATTGTTTCAGTAAACAGTTTCTTCTCCAAGGAGTGAATTCTCCTGTTAGCCAGTATTCGAGAATCGAAGTTCGAAACTGTTACTTCTGTCACTAACAATCATCAGACTTACAGTTCTGACAAATCGTATCAGTTGACAAGATTTTGACTTCATTCACCACAAACTTCATGGGTAGATATTTTGTTTGTTATCCAAATATTTTAAAATATATTTTGCTGAATATTCACTATGAACTTTATAATTTTATTTTTAGGTCATGATATTCCTCATAGAGGGCGTTCTTCCAGAGGGCTATTTTGCAAATCACCTGAGAGGACTTTCCGTAGATATGGCTGTAGTTAGAGATCTACTGCGCATGCGCTTAATTTGTCTCTCGCGCCACTTGGACAAACTACAGGTAGAAGCACGAGATAGTTCTACAGGTAAGTCTTAGACTCTGTGCAAAATCTGTACGTGTTCTAAGAGTAAATATGTACATGTTATGTAGTACAGAGAACACGATTTTTAAAATTTGACAACATTGTTACGTTCTCTGAACAGATAAGTTCTTACTTCATTTCGTAACGTGTACTTATCAATTCCAAAACAGCTGACACAAAAGCAGGAACTGAAAAGAATGAAAATCTTAGTTTTTACTTATTCCATTCTCGTTGATGCTGTTTCGTGGGTTTGTTTTTAACATCAATTGAGGCATATTTAAAACAACATTTTGATCTATTTTGAGTATAATAACACTTGTTATGTTATGAAGGCTTTTTCTAAGATAGCGAAGCATTATTATAATTAATTCAACTTGTAAGATTTTAGTGCTAGGCCTATTATATTTCTTAACACTACATTCTTTATTTAGCCATTAAGAGATTTTCTGGAAGTAAAAGATTGCACGATGACAACACTCCAACCAAACTATGTTCGCCATATCTACTACTTAAGATACAGCTATGTTTCTTGTGAACCAGCTGACCTGATGAGCTCTGGATTGAGCGAAATGCGTCGTCGACAATGGATAGTGCGAACACGTTGACGTTAAAATACTTTTATACACTCTTCTAAATCTTAGGGCCCAGCATGGTTAGGACGCTAGACTCGCAACCTGAGGGTAACGGGTTCGAATCCCCGTCACACCCAAAATGCTTGCCCTTTTCACCCGTGGAAGTGTAATAATGTGATGGTTAATCCCACTATTCATTGGTAAAAACGTAGCCCAATAATTAGTTGTGAGTGGTAATGACTAGCTGCTTTCCCTTCAGTCTTACACTGCTAAATTAGGGACGGTTAGCGTAGACAGCTGTCGTAGCTGTGGCGAAAGTTAAACAAACAAAAAAGCATTGTTGAATATATAATTTACCTAATAACCCGTGTTATGCCAAGTATAACCAGCTCGGGTATGTACATAACGTATTTTAAATGTCTTCTATGTTTCCAGGGGCTAGTTATGAACCACCATTGACCAACGTGTTCACCATGCAGTGGTTCCTCACGCTCTTCTCCACCTGTCTGCCAAAGTCCACTGTTTTACAGGTGTGGGACCTCATGTTCCTGGAGGGAAACGAAATACTTCTTCGAACTGCCCTGGCAATATGGGATGGACTAGCAGAGTAGGTCTTTTATACAACACCTAGAAGTTATAACAGAGTAGATCGTTTTACACAACACCTAGAAGTTATAACAGAGTAGGTAGTTTTGCACGACACCTAGAAGTTATAGCAGAGTAGGTTGTTTTACACAACACCTAGTAGTTATAACAGAGTAGGTCGTTTTACACAACACCTAGTAGTTATAACAGAGTAGGTCGTTTTACACAACACCTTGAAGTTATAACAGAGTAGGTAGTTTTACACAACACCTAGTATTTATAACTGAGTATGTCGTTTTACATAACACCTAGAAGTTATAACAGAGTAGGTAGTTTTACACAACACCTAGGATGTGTGTGGACCCTCGTTTAATCTTAGCTCCAGACACGCACTCAGTTCGCACTGCTTAATTATTCATATTATTTGTATGTTTTAACATAATTTGTTAAAACCAGACTATTTATCTGGTGATAATTATCTAAGTCGTCATATTTTATGATTGATTAAAACTAAAAGTTACTTTATAGATGAAAATACATCACTTTATTACATACCGTCCACTTACAGGTTTTCCCCCGTTTTCTTGTAGTCCCTTACTTTGAAGTGTTTAGTATTACCACTTACCGGATAACACGATACATAAGTAAAGAAAGACTTCTCAATGAGAAAGTAAATGTAGGGATTGGTAATATCAGTCCTTCAGAAACAATGTAAACAAGACAGTAGGGATGGGTAATATCAGTCCTTCAGAAACAATATAAACAAGACGGTAGAGATGGGTAATATCAGTCCTTCAGAAACAATATAAACAAGACAGTAGGGATGGGTAATATCAGTCCTTCAGAAACAATATAAACAAGACGGTAGGGATGGGTAATATCAGCCCTTCAGAAACAATGTAAACAAGACAGTAGGGATGGGTAATATCAGTCCTTCAGAAACAACGTAAACAAGACGGTAGGGATGGCTAATATCAGTTCTTCAGAAACAACGTAAACAAGACAGTAGGGATGGGCAATATCAGTCCTTCAGAAACAATGTAAACAAAACGGTAGGGATGGGTAATATCAGTCCTTCAGAAACAATGTAAACAAGACAGTAGGGATGGGTAATATCAGTCCTTCAGAAACAACGTAAACAAGACGGTAGGGATGGCTAATATCAGTCCTTCAGAAACAATGTAAACAAGACGGTAGGGATAGCTAATATCAGTCCTTCAGAAACAACATAAACAAGACGGTATGGGTGGCTAATATCTGTCCTTCAGAAACAATGTAAACAAGACGGTAGAAATGGTACAGACAATATTTAATATGTAACAATATATGTGTATAACTATTCAATCACAACTGAGTTTCATTTATCCTGTTTTTATCTGTTAATATTTTACTAAACTGTGTGACTGTACTGTTATGTAAGGATTATATAAATGTCATCTCTTCTATCTACCATGGCTTTCTACATTGTCTTATTGTGATGCCATCATTTTACTGAAGAAAACCATATCCTTCTACAACAGTGGTTTCCAACCTTTATTATGCCTCGCACCCCTAAAAAATTTTAATATGTTCTCGCACCCCTCACAGTAATTTTTGAATATATAGGACATTACCCTTAATATAAACAAAAAGAACTAAAATGTTATCACGCACCCCCTGGAACGCTATCTCGCACCCCTGGTTGGGAACCACTGTTCTACAATATCTCACCGTTACGCCATTTATTTGTTAAACTCCACGTCTTCCTACAATATCTCATTCTTACGCTTTCAATTTACTATATAACACCATGCCCACCTACAAAGTGTTACTATTTACTAAACACCACGTCCTCCTCCAGCGCCTCTTTGTTACGTCTTCTGTTTACTGAACAACACCATGTCACCCTACAATGATTCATTGTAAAGCCCTCTTTTAACAATCAACAACGTTTCCTCTACAATGTCTTTTTGTTACGCCCTCTGTTTACTAAACACCACATCCTCCTGCAGTGTCTCGTTGCAATGTCCTCTGTTTACTAAACAACATCATGTCCCTCTACAGTATCTTACTTTTACGCCCTCCATTTTCTAAACACCACATCCTCTTACAATATCGTATTGTTACGCCCTCCATTTTCTAAACACCACATCCTCTTACAATATCGTATTGTTACGTCCTCTATTTACTAAACACCACATCCTCTTACAATATCGTATTGTTACGTCCTCCATTTTCTAAACACCACATCCTCTTACAATATCGCATTGTTACGCCCTCCATTTTCTAAACACCACATCCTCTTACAATATCGTATTGTTACGTCCTCCATTTTCTAAACACCACATCCTCTTACAATATCGTATTGTTACGCCCTCCATTTTCTAAACACCACATCCTCTTACAATATCGTATTGTTACGTCCTCTATTTACTAAACAACACCATTTCCCCCTGTAGAAGTCCATTGATATACTTCAACTTATGTACTTGGTATTGAAGTAGCCCAATACTCGCTGACGTCATTTGTTTCACCTAGGACTGTACCGACTAGCAGACCTTACTCTGGTAACATTATGTTCCGCAAACCTTGTCAAAATGTTATTTTAAATTGTTAAAGTTTTCAGGATTTCTCTACTTTTAATGATCAGATTTTTTTATTTTTTTTCTCGATTGACAGTCGAATAATGACCGTGGAAAGTGCCGACGAATTTTACAGTATTATGGGCGTGTTGACGAGAGAGATGGTGGAGTTTGGACTCATGGACCCCAACGACCTTATTAAGGTTAATACTTCATTTGTTATCATAACAGATAAGTCATGTTTAGTGTTCCAATGGATGAAAAAAGTTTCACAGGAGTTCTCTTCTGTGTAACCATCTTTAGAAATGACAAAAAGTTGTCTGCAAACCTTCCGAGCCATCAGTAACTAATCGATTAATAATTCTCGTGTAAAACCTACAGTTGTATCTTTATGTCTTCAGTCTATAAAGCATATTTAAATATTTAGCTTTGATTATTATATTTATAAGCTGGAATGTTTTTAAGTATCAAAATAATGAAGCTTTGAGTTGGTTTTGTTAACAGATTTCTCTCGATGTTGTAAAGTTAAATATATAAATGTAAATATTTTCTTACATACCCTGTTAGCATGTGAATTGTAAAGGCTGAGGGTGGCTGGACAGGTGTTTGTGGCAATCTGGGTGACTGTGGAGGTGGTTGTGGCGCTTGGAATGGTTTTGGTACTGTGGTTGGTTGTGGAGATGTTTGTGGCACTCAGGGTGACTGTGGAGGTGGTTGTGGCACTTGGAATGGTTTTGGTACTGTGGTTGGCTGTGTTACTAGTTTTATGAAATAATGGTTGAAACTTGACCTGTATGATTTCGTTAACTAAAGACGATAGTGATTCGTTTGTTAATTCTGACGTAGACGATATGCACCATGTCCCAGTTTCCTTATCCCCAGCTGGTCGAACTGAGAGAAAAATACATGTACAATATCCGACCATTGACGTCATCTCTTGCCCCCTCCAGACGTGGTCTTCACCTCATCTTCAGTGACGACGAAGACGACAACGATGAAGAACAGTTAGTCGTGGCCACCTGGTGTTTATCTAGCTCATTACCAGTACCGAGATTAAAAGGTAAAACCTATCTTTCTTTTCGTTTGTTGTAAGGTATTCTCTCTCTATCTGTCTGTCGACCAATTTATCTAGGTAATTACATCCTTGAATAACCTTTGTGATATAAAAGTTGCTTTAACAGACAAATAAATAAATAACAAATGCCGTGTTAATTTTCTGACCACAATAATGGTGAAAAATTTACAGTTCAAAAAGAATCTCATTATTTGGTTGTTAAGTTAGAATAGAATTAGTTTAAGTTGAAAGAGTACACGCTTGTTAAGCCCTCTTAAATATAATCAAAACTTAGAAACATATTTACAAACATACAACTAACCTTCTTGGAACTGATGCCATTTTTCTGAATGTTTAACATAAATTACTGTATTTCGAAAGATGAAACAATAATCGAATTTTATACTAATACAAAAAGATGAGTACGTTTGTATAAGATTTGATTTTCGATATGAAAATCGAGAAATCACGTGACAGCGACAACTGAATTAAAGTTGCGGTGAGACGGAATGTTTCAGAACTACCAGTTGACATTATTTGGCATCACAAAGGTAATGTTTTTGTTGAATTTTGCGCAATTCTATTCGAGTGATACCTGCGCTAGTCCTCCCTAATTTTTAAATTATAGACTATAGGAAAGGCAGCTGGTCACTATTACCCATCGCCAACTTTTGGGCTACTCTTTTAGAAACAAATATTGGAATTGATCGTAAAGTTATAACGCTCCTACGGCTTAATAGGTGAGTATATTCGATGAAAGGTTCTGGTCCCATGTTCCGCAAATCACTAGTCGAGTGCTATAACCACCAGGCCATACTAGGACTAGGCCAGGCAGTTTGATGTCACCGAAAGTTGATCGTTTGGAGGAAGGGTATTTTACGCCCTTTCTCACATAAAATATTTGTACACTCATATTACAAAAGGTGTGTATTCGTATTGGGGATTTAGCATTTTATAGATTGTAATATCTCTCATATTTAGTAATATTGGAAAACAATATGAATCAACGTAGGGAATTAGAACCATCCAGAAATATATTTGCGACAAGTCGTACCTCAGCCGTAAAGTGCGATATGTTAAAACAGGCGAGATTCCACGAATACTGAAGTCGTTCAAGAGCCACAGGCAACAGTTCAAATCATAATTAGGAAGGCTTTCCGTCTAGAAACGAAGTATACAGGGAATGGTTTCAATAAGATAAGGCTTTTAGTGATATCTACCATTTAACAATTGCATACCTCAAGCAGCTGAAAAACGAAAGAGTATTCATTCTACTCCTTGCAAGGTCTAGTCGTCCATGAATTTCTGAATAGCTACACTGTTAAAACCAGCTTTAGAAAAATTATCGTCTTCGTACACTAGGCACTTTGTGAAAGGCATGCACGGTAGATTGGTGTGCTGTTAATATGACAGGCTTACGACAAAGTTTTTTGCAATACGATCTATGATCTATTATCAAAATGTACAGTCGTTAGATAGAGTGTGACTGGACATAACAACATGAACTGTAACATCGTAGTAAAACTGGAAGAGGCAGTAAAAACCTATTGCTGTAATATCTATAAAACGAAGATTTGAGGAGTATGATTTTTAAGATTAAATTATAATTATACTATAATGAAACTGATAATTTCTTTCCAGACCATTGTCTGATAAATAAACAAATACATAATATTTAATAATAAGATTTACGGAGAAAGAAAACTAAAATATTGTAGTGAATTCTGTTTGAAGATTTAGGATAAAATGTTAATTCAAATTAAAGCAACTTCTAACATACATGTTTTTGAAAATAACCAAACAATTTGCTTATCGTGGCCCAGTGCAGTGATTCCCAAATTGGATGTCGCGGCGAACTCACAGGTGGCCTGCGAGATATTTCAAATTTTCGAGGAAAACACAGCGATATTGACATCTTTCGAACACCGCGCGTACTACTAGCTTAATGTAGTTCACAGTTTTAACATTAGATCATGCTACATTTCTTTCGTTGACGTTCTCTAATGTTTGAAATATGTTTTTGTTTGCTTGTATTTTCGGCTACGCCAGTAACTTCACGAACTTTTTCGTTTCTTAGATTTTGTATACAAATACCTGTCTACTTTCCGGATCTGTCAGTAACCAATACAACTGAAGGGTGTTGTGATCAAGTGTCTGCGAGGTCTAGCAAAGTTCAGTGAATTATTTTGTTGATTTTTTAGTCCTTGTGTATAAAAATGGAAAGAATTTTGAACATTAATGAGAAGTGTGGGAGTGATGAAAAGATGGGTGAACCTCAGACCAGTGGTAAAGTTATGAAGAAACGGAAACATGATGACAGTTATCTAGATTTTGGTTTTACTTCAGTAGATGTCAATCATGAAGAGTGTCTGTAGTGTGTATTATGTCTAAAAGTTTTGACTCCAGAATGCATGCTTCCAAGTAAACTAAGAAGCAACTTAGAGACCAATCATCCTAACATGGGTAATAAAACCCGTAATTATCTTACCAGAAAGTTAAAATAACGAAAAGGTATATTTTTGAAACAAGCATCAATACCAAGCAATGCTTTGCTAGCATCCTACAAGGCAGCATATAGAGTCGCAAAATGTAAAAAGCCTCACACCATCACAGAAGAACTAATTTTTTTACCGGCTGCATTGAATATGGTGAACATTATGGTTGGTGAATCTGCAGGAGGACTGCTTTCAAAGGTGCCTTTGTCCAATAATACTATCAGTCGTAGAATCCAACACATGGCCAAATACCTCAATGATCAGCTAATTGAAAAAAATGAAAGGGAAGTAATTCAGGTTACAGCTTGATGAGGTGATTGATAGTAACAAGGATTCTCGTTTGATTTACTACACATGGTTCATGGATGATGACAAAATTGTGGAAGATGATCTTTTGTAAATAAAATTATCGTTGTAGGTACAAAGGCTCAAGACTCGTTTGAGATCCTTGACACTTTTATGTGTGAAAACAACTTAGACTGGACTAAGTGTTTGTACCGATTATGGTCGCTTTATGTCCAGCTGTTATAGAGGATTGCAGCCACTCATACGAAGCAAAACTCTTGATGCACTGTGGATACACTATATAATCCACAGGGAAGCCCTTGGGTCAAAGCAACTGAGTCCTCCGCTGAACCTTGTCCTGGAAAGTGTGTTGAAAGTGGTGAACTTTATAAAAACTCGGCCACAGAAGGCGAGGTTTTTTAAAAAAAATTGTGTGAAGATATTGGATCTGAGCACACATCCTTGTTGTACTGCTGTAGCTCGCGATGGCTCTCCCGTGGAATGTACTGACCCGTGTGTTCGAATTACTCGAAGAAGAAGAAAACGAATGTACTAGAAACTTCTTGGATTTTTTGTCAAAATTAGCATACCTGTGTGATATGTTAGAAAAACTGAATGCGTTGAATCTCTTTCTGCAGAGAAGCAACGCACACATTATAAAACTCGCAGAAAAAAGTTTATACTATGAAGAAGAAAAATGAATGAAGATGATGATAAAGACTGTTTCCCTCTGTTGCAGCAGTTTATTACATCCAATGAAGTTGATTTGACTGATGAACTAAAATCTGTTTTTGAGGAGCACCTCACACAGCTCAGTGACTGGTTTGAAAAATTACTTTACAGAAGATATGGAGAAGTTTGCATGGATCCAAGAATCATTCAAGGCTAAGGCTCCATCTGAATTTACCTCTGCAGAAGAAGAAAAACTTTTTGAGCTGTCTTGTGACAAGACTTTAAAAACAAAACTTTAACAGCATTGAACTAACTGGGTTTTGGATATCAGTGAAAGATGAATATCCGCTGTACTAAAGGTCGGCGAATCCTAATTCCATTTGCGAAGTCATATATCTGCAAAGCTGAGTTTTCGGTGGTTGCTGTGATAAAAAGCAATTACCGGGTGAAAATCGATGTAGAACAGGAAATGAGGGTGGTGGTGTCCAATCTAATTCCAAGATTTGAGAAGTGCCCAACGGGCGCACACATCTCATTAGTAATTGTGGTTATTTAAAACTAAAATAAAAATATTGTTTCTACTTTCAATTTACAAGTATTATTATTTCGAACGCTAAGTTGTTAGGACATAAATACTTATTAAGTTGTTTAGTTTGAATTTCGCGCAAAACTACACGAGGGCTATCTATGGTCACCGTCCCTGATTTAACTGTGTGAGACTAGAGGGAAGGCAGCTAGTTATCACCACCAACTTTTGGGCTATTCTTTTACGAACGAATAGGGGAATTGACCGTCACTTTATAACGCTCCCACAGCAGAAAGGGCAAGCACGTTTGGTGCGATGGGGATACGAACTCGTGACCCTCGGAGTATGAGTCGAACGCCTTAACCACGTGGCTATGCTAGGCCACGTTGTTTGTACCTAACTACTTAATAAACGGAACTGTTTGGTTTTTCTTTTTGCCAAGGTGCGCCATGAACCGAGAAAGTTTGGGATACGCTGATCTTGTTTGATAGGTTAATGAACGAAAGTTAAACCACAGGGGTCGCTTTCATGGCCATTTTAAAATACATTATTCGTGTAATCCACGCTGTATACAAGATGATGGTGTGTAATCCAAATTTTATACAGGATCGGGGGAGAGGGTGTAATGTGCGCTATATACAAGATCTGGGGGGATCTTTGTTAGTCAAGAATCTTAACGGCTGTGATGTCATCTTGATGTATCGTGCAATAGGCAAGTGAGCTTAAGGATGTTTTATCGTGCACCATGAAGTATTAACTAAACGAATACTGTAATTTTAGGTTGAACTGAGTATGTGTGACCCAGAGTTATCACTAGAAGTAAATTTCACGGTGCCACTTCTTTAATGATATTCACACGTGTATATGTAATCGTGAAAATGTTTCTAAAGTTGAGAAACACGCTTTTTTTTCTGCTTTGTATATTCCTTTGATATATTGTATATCAAGATGAGATAAAGTGAGTCTGGGAAAATTCAGCCGTCTGCGATTCATTAAAAATGCCCCACAACGTCAGCTGTTTTTGAATATCATGAAACGTTACAGTATATTAGTTGAGCCTTGATAATGTCTTCCTTTAAAGCCGAACTGCAGAAGATCGAAGAATTGAACCAAGTGTGACCTAGTGGTTAATAAGTCGGGTTTGGAGGCTGTAAAACTCACATGTCTCTCTGTAACTAACAGTTGGTCTCTCTATTCTTGGCTGCCTTCTCTCTGGTCAGAGAATGACTTGTACGTGGAACTAAAGGGTCTCCTATCTTTTGTCGTTTAACACGGTTTTCTGATAGTAGCTACTTAAACCAGTACATCCAATAACACGGTTTTCTGACATTAGCTACTTGAACCGGTACATCCAATAACACGGTTTTCTGACATTAGCTACTTAAACCGGTACATCCAATAACACGGTTTTCTGATATTAGCTACTTAAACCGGTACATCCAGTAATACAGTTTTCTGACATTAGCTACTTGAACCGGTACATCCAATAACACGGTTTTCTGACATTAGCTACTTAAACCGGTACATCCAGTAATACAGTTTTCTGACATTAGCTACTTGAACCGGTACATCCAATAACACGGTTTTCTGACATTAGCTACTTGAACCGGTACATCCAATAACACGGTTTTCTGACATTAGCTACTTGAACCGGTACATCCAATAACACGGTTTTCTGACATTAGCTACTTGAACCGGTACATCCAATAACACGGTTTTCTGACATTAGCTACTTGAACCGGTACATCCAGTAATACAGTTTTCTGACATTAGCTACTTGAACCGGTACATCCAGTAATACAGTTTTCTGACATTAGCTACTTGAACCGGTACATCCAGTAATACAGTTTTCTGACATTAGCTACTTGAACCGGTACATCCAGTAATACAGTTTTCTGACATTAGCTACTTGAACCGGTACATCCAGTAATACAGTTTTCTGACATTAGCTACTTGAACCGGTACATCCAGTAATACAGTTTTCTGACATTAGCTACTTGAACCGGTACATCCAATAACACGGTTTTCTGACATTAGCTACTTAAACCGGTACATCCAATAACACGGTTTTCTGACATTAGCTACTTGAACCAGTACATCCAGTAATACAGTTTTCTGACATTAGCTACTTGAACCGGTACATCCAGTAATACAGTTTTCTGACATTAGCTACTTGAACCGGTACATCCAATAACACGGTTTTCTGACATTAGCTACTTGAACTGGTACATCCAATAACACGGTTTTCTGACATTAGCTACTTAAACCGGTACATCCAGTAATACAGTTTTCTGACATTAGCTACTTGAACCGGTACATCCAGTAATACAGTTTTCTGACATTAGCTACTTGAACCGGTACATCCAATAACACGGTTTTCTGACATTAGCTACTTGAACTGGTACATCCAGTAATACAGTTTTCTGATATTAGCTACTTAAACCGGTACATCCGGTAATACAGTTTTCTGACATTAGCTACTTGAACCGGTACATCCAATAACACGGTTTTCTGATATTAGCTACTTAAACCGGTACATCCAGTAATACAGTTTTCTGACATTAGCTACTTGAACCGGTACATCCAATAACACGGTTTTCTGACATTAGCTACTTAAACCGGTGCATCCAATAACACGGTTTTCTGACGCTAGCCACTTGAACCGGTACATCCAATAGCACGGTTTTCTGGCATTGGATGTTTCAACCTATACGTCCAATAACCCACTTTCCTTCGCGAACTTTGATGTTTAGTAAATAACTGATTGTATTTGTTTTGTAATTATGGATCGCTCACTTCCATTAATATGGTGTATGAAGAGTTAACTAGTGTTGAATGGCAGTAAGACAGTGTAGTTATCTAATTATTAAATAGTAACATTATTATAATTATATATTAATTATCATCTATCAATTGTTTCATGAAATTCTAAGAAAGAACGTATGTGTTTCTGGAGGCCAGACTTCCACCAAAGATATCCAGGATCGAATCTGGACCATCACGAACACGGATGGTCTTTTTTTTGGGACTTTCGTGGAGACAGCTGCAAGTTACCAGTCGGAAAGTAGGATAAAACCTAGTTATAATCGGTTTCTAATTATAAAATATTATTAATTAGGCTAACATGAGGCGTTTCCCCCCACATCTGAAGGGGTGCTGTAGTGGGTATGTGGTGCTCAATTGTGACTATAAGAGCATATAATATAATTTTTATGTAAAAGGACAAATTTCAAAACAATATATTAGACCACTGACCGTTGTACAGAACGTTAAGTACAGTAAAACTATGTTTTTTTATTTTCTGTATGATTCACATGTTCTTATCCACTACCCAGGAGACAACAGTCGGACCCCATCACCATCAACCTCTTCAAATTTTACCCTGTTTGGGCCAGGAAGTTCCGGTCTCCTTACCTCACCATCCGCCAATGCTGAAAGAGTGGTCTTGGACATGTCAGCTCTGAAGAAACATTATTCCAAACTTCGGGAGAGACAAAAGCAAGCTCATATAATTCTAACAGGCAAGATTTTCTTTGTTAGGGTGTGATAACACAAACTGAGAGCCATGGGTCCCGCCGGTCGTGTTCGGTGTGATGGGCAAGATATATATGTATATAGTTATAGACGTCAGCTCTAAAAAACCGGTGTTTAAAGAAACTAAAAGTACATGTGTATGTAATTAGGGACGTTAGCTCTCAAGACCAGTGTTTAAACAAAGAAAGATACATATGTATATAGTTGGTGATGTCGGCTTTAAAGATACACGTGCACATAATTGTGTTGAAGTGTGACTAACCCTAAGATCAGCACGTATTGTACTTTGATCCGTTTGTGAATAATCCGTAAGTTAATCATGAGTTCCTTTCAAGTTAACAACTTCTCACAATAAACAGAATCTCTTCCTGTGTGTTGTTACTATGTTAATAATATTATTTCTCAAGAAATAGAATCGTTTTGGGAAGTACCAACAAATACAAGTTAATTACTGGCAAGGTATCAGACGCTTGTTCTAGAAAACGTTAGCTTTACTGACAAGTACTTAACAGTGTTTCGTTATTAAAGTATGTACTTTTTACTTTATCTTCCATCCAGTTTTTAGTGACGCCACAGCCGAATGTCAGTCTTGGTTAATAACTTGGACTTAATTTTTCAGGCAGTTTCCACCAGCCCAGTAACAAAACCAAAGTTCATCAGCCGGTTGCTGTTAACCATCTCCTTTGGGGAAGAAACCATTGATAAGAAAACAGAAGGAAGCATCCCAAACAACTCTGAACCTGAAAAATCCTTTGGTGAAGGCAAACAGTGGTCTACGAAATCGCCATCATAAACTTAAGTCCACTGGACGTACCCGGTCTAACTTAGTTCTCCAGGAATCTGGTCAAACGTTGACATGGGAACAAGCTAAAAAAGAGAAAAAAAAGCATCGGGTTACTATGGAAACAGCAAGACGACAACTTCTTCATAATATTCCTCAGACGGTTGAAGGGAAGGCAAGGGGGATGAGGCGAGAGGAAGTTGACTTTGAGGGTCTTCCAGAGAAAGATAACGAAGAGAGTGGAAGTAGCACTTCCACAGAACTATGTGATGAAGACGGACCCGAAGTGTTGAGTGAGTACTCGTCGCCCGAGATGGGTCGCAAAGTAAACAACGCACCAGAACCATTGTCTTTATCAACTTGTAACCTCAGTAATGTGTCGGTGACCAATGAAGAAAGTGACCTCTCCTCAGGTGTTCTGAGGAAGAAAGAAATTTCTAAATACCAGCAGTCAAAAGACGAAAGTGACGTAAACATTGTAGAAAGTAACAAAGACGAATTAAGTAAAATAAATACAAATAAAATATGCATCGAAGCTATTGATGAAAGAACCGAGTCATTTCGGAGTGAAAGAACTCTACCAAGACTTCTACTGAAAGATACAAACCCAGAACACACTGGCTCTAACGCTATTCCTGTTATACTGAATACGAAACCCTTAGCCACTGTTTCACGAGAAATGGACACATCTCTTTTGAGAGAAGACAGAAACAGTCAACGAACGAAAAACACGCGAACGTGTCTTTTGTCGTGCCAAATCTAACAGGTGACAAAGAAGGAATGAGGACATTGCGATCCATGTCTGAAAGTGGTGAAAGAAGACTCGATCCTGAGGAACAAATGACAGAGAAACTCGAATTTACTAAAATCAAATCTTCCTTACCAAAGGAAGTCTCCATCCAACGATGGGCGGATTCTTCCCCGAAACGTAGCCAAACAAAATCATCTCAATTTAGCCCTGCTGTTCGTAGCTGTGTTGGGAGAAAGTCTACCAAAGAAATCGGTGGGAAATTTTTCATGTACAACATAGTAGAAGATAAGCTTACAAACGAACAAAAAGGCTTTTCGAATGTTGTCCGTCCTTCGAGGAATTACAATTATTCAGAAAACCACTGATGACAGAATACGTTTTAGACACGGCAGGTTTCACAGTAGTCTTATATTAGTGGGACGTTGTCAGAATTTTCAGTTTTGTATGGCACGTCTGGGATCAGGATATGTTCTGTTAGGCGCAGTCCTTTTAAGTCTAATTATAATCACTCACTTTCCAACTGATGTTAAATTATAGTAATTTTTCCTTTATAATAATAATTATATAAGAAAGTCATACTTGCATTATTGTTATTGGAGGTTACCGAGGGAAAATTCATAAGAGTAGAAAATTTTGATTTAAGTGTTTAGTGTTATTGGACAGAACACAGATATTAAGGTATTATATATTGTGACATCACTGGTTAATAATTTTATTTATTTATTTGGTTTCTTTGTCTGTGGAACGTTTTTGTTATGACGGCATTAAGTGTAAAGTTATTTTTAAATCAAAAGTCTCTGGGCTTTTATTATTATTAAAAACAATCGTTGTATTTCACTAGGTATATAGCAGCTACCAGGTTGTTCATTAGTAAATTCAAACACAATCGTCCCTGTTATCAGCATGAAATAATTTAACAATTAAAAATGTTACATATACTTCAATTAGAGAATTAATAATTAAGATACTCCAAATTATGAGAAGAACGTTGAAAATCACTGTATATAAAACTTGATAAAAAATTGAGAAAAAATTATTTATAGACATGATA
>NC_134837.1:204441356-204504618 GCF_004210375.1 Tachypleus tridentatus
TTGTCATACTTCTCACTTTATACTACAACCAATCTTTTACACATGGACGTCCATGTCATACTCCTAACTGTATACAACAACCATTATTTTAGACATGGAGGCCCATGTCATACTCCTAACTGTATACAACAACCATTATTTTAGACATGGAGGCCCATGTTATACTCCTAACTATATACAACAACCAGTATTTTACACATGGAGGTCTATGTTATACTCCCAACTATACAACAACTAATATTTTACACATGATGGCCCATGTCATACTCCTAACTATACAACAACCAGTATTTTGCACATGGAGATCCATGTCATACTCCTAACTATACAACAACCAGTATTTTGCACATGGAGATCCATGTCATACTCCTAACTATATACAACAACCAATATATTACACATCGAGCTTTGTAATGAAGTGTATCTATCAACTTATATAATGTTAGTTTATAATTCTGTGTGCTTATATTCATTGATAAAGGAAAGTTATGTAGTTTCTGGTCATATTTTTTCTTTGTACTTGTTACACATAAATGATTAAAGACTATATGTATGAAATATTTATTACATATTTATCAACATTCATTACAATTTAAAGTATTTTTAATTACTACTTAACAAAATAAATCCTAAACCTATGTAATAAATTAAAAACCTAATACTGTATCTTATTATCATACATGTCCAAGATATTTCCCTCCTGAGACCTCAGAGCTCAGTTTCACTTGTTTCCTGGTGCTGTCAGGTTTTTTAATAGTTGTTTTCTGGTTCTAAGTTTCTCAACAGTTGACGAATACGTGTTTTTGTCTTCATTTAAGTTTGGGATACCGGTGGTACTTTACTTAGCAATAGCCTACGTATTTAATTATTCACGTTTTTTAAACTGATATTAGTAGCTCTTACAGGTTCATTATTCATCTCAGATATTCTGGTGATGACTTCAGTCATTCATTTGTTACGTTGAGTTCTTGCATCTTTTTATACTGACCACACCCACAGAGGAACACACAAGCACTGCCCCCAAAATACTAGTCCACCCGACCTGCTCTTCCAATAACGTAACCTGAAAGATGAAGGACAAAACCACGTTTATTGTTCGTCCAATGGACACCAGGCCAGCCTCTTCCAGTTTCAAGGCAGCAGTTTGAAGAAAGCTTGCTATTGTGAATGAAATCATTGATACAAGAATTAACCAACCATCTGCTCCACAGTGAGGGAACGACCATTCATTGATGACCGTCAAAACAACTGAATCTAAGATAAAAGTCGAAGTAGAGAAAACAATGTTAATAGAAGAATAGCTGGTACGTTTTAGCCTCATGACGACAAACACCAAAGCCATGAGCAAACAACCACCTAAAGCCATACAAGAGCCAGTTATGCGGTCGTTTATTGAAACGTCAGAGTCCTGGTCATCTCCAAAGAGGAAAGACGGTTTGGAAATTAGAAAAACCCCCGTCACAGTAGTGAACACAGTTATTACATGGAAACCATCACAAGATTCGCCAAGTAAAACACATGCAAACACGTTCACAAAGACTGGAGCACTGAAAGCAATAGTGGAAGCATCTGCCAAAGGAATCAGTTGAAATGCGGAATAGATTAAAGTAGCGGATACTGCTCCGATAACGGCTCTCAGGAGAAGAAAGGGACGTTCTCCTTGAACACCGAATAAAGGTTCCCGTGTCTTGACAATAACGCTGACGAAAATGGCTGTTTGGAAAACAGAATCAAAAACAAGGATCTCCAGTGGGTTTATTGACGGTAAAAGTTTAAACATTAAAGAACAGGTTGCAACAAAAAAACCCGAGCCAAGGGAACACATAAAACCTAATCCGGGTAGTTTAAGAAATTTGTTCCAACATCCTTTTTGTAAACTGTTAGGTAGTAAAGGAGTTGATTCAAATGTTGTTTCTCGATCCAGTCTGTACCTGGCTCCATTACTCCAAATCTCCCAATCTTGAATAGTAGGCATAGCTGAAATATAAAAATAAAATTATTTAATTCCACAAACCACCTCTAAATATAAATGCTTTTAATAAAAGTTAAAGTTTAGACAGTGTGAATAACCTGGCAGGATTCAGAAAATACAAATAATAAATTCGTTTGTTTTTAGAACAAGCCATATTGATTTATCTGCTGTCTAACAGGGGAACTAAGTAACACACACACACACTTTAAAATTCTTCCTGCAGATTTTTAAATTCACGTTAATAACTTTAGGTTTAATACAGCAGGGATAAGGCTATAACACCACAGCAACATTCGTAATTCCTGGGTTTAGAATTATTGGACAAAATACAAGAAGCAATGGTCTTGTAAATAATATTTTTTACAAGTTTTTAAATCAGAAACCAAATTAATTGTTTTTAACTAAGATGTTGTTTTATGTTTGTTTCCGTTTTTCAGATATTAACTTAAAGCTTGTTTGTTTTTGAATTTCGCACAAAGCTACTTGAGGGCTATCTGTGCTAGCCATCCCTAATTTAGCAGTGTAAGACTAGAGGGAAGGCAGCTAGTCATCACCACCGCCAACTCTTGGGCTCTTCTTTACCAACGAATTTTACCAATGTCACATTATAACGCCCCACGACTTGGAGGGCGAGCATGTTTGGCGCGACGGGGATGCGAACCCGCGACCCTCAGATTACGAGTCGCACGCCTTAACACGCTTGGCCATGCCGGGCCGACTTAAAGCTAGTTATGAATTATTTGTGCTAATTTTATATTAATAGACTAAAGAAAAGAAAGCTAATCAATAACATCCACCGTAAGTCTTAAGCTATTTTAATAATCGATTTTAAATAATAACTTTAATAATTTAATGAATTTAATAATCGAGAAGAAATATATGTAATCAGCCTCATTTTACAGAAATCCAACTTAACAGTTTTTGTAATATATAAAAAGGTAATATATATATTGTAGTGGCGTTGGTCTTTCATTTATGGGTTCTTTTAACTTATCTGATGAAAACAATTCCACGCAACAAGAATAAATTACTTCCTTCTTTAACATTTCTACAAAGTTGTACACTGTCGTAAATTGTTATAGACCTACGTTACAAACGACGTTGAAATCTCTTTAACAATGGTGGGAATTAAGTAAAATCAAGTTACTGGTAGAAAGTAAATCACTAAGCGCGATGGCAAATCCAAATACTTCCAGAAAATATACTGACTAATTAATTTCTATGTCTTAAGGACTTGGGGAGAGTGCTCGGGGAAAATTGTTAGGAGGGGACCATCAGAGCTCAACTTAATAATATGTCAAATACAGTTCAGTATACTTTATTAGCTACAATGTAAGCAATACACAAATACAATTAATGGTTAGGCAATATACGAAATACTGATTATAATATTTATGATAAATATTAATAATCATATAATCACAACGAATTATATTTGTTAAATGGTCGAAAAAAGAAACTGTAAAAACATGTTAGTGGAAAATAATGGGTTTATATTGATTGAGTAAAATTGCTGTTGCCACAATGATAGAGTTGTAAACGTGTTTTTCAAATATATATCCAATTTCAGATTTTTTTATCTTAATCGGAACCTCCCCCTCGATCCAGAAGGGGCCCGGCATAGCCAGGTGGTTAGGACGCTAGACTTGCAATATGAGGGTCGCGGGTTCAATTCCCGATGCACCAAACATGTTCGTCCTTTCAGCCGTGAGCGCGTTATAATGTGACAGTCAATCCCACTATTGGTTGGTAAAAAGTAGCCCAACAGTTGGCGGTGGGTGGTGATGACTGGCTGCCTTCTCTCTAGTCTTACATTGCTAAATTAGGGACGGCCAGTACAGATAGCCCTCGTGCAGCTTTGCGCGAAATTAAAAAAAAAATAAACAAACGATCCGGAAGAAGAGCTAGCGTGGCCTGGTGATCAGGGAACTTGACGAGCAATTTGCAGGTCTCGAGTCCGAATCCCGTCACCGAATATGCTCATCGTTTCAGTCTTGGATGTGTTATAATGTACGACCAATCCCACTTTTCGTTGGTAAAAGAGTATCCCAAGAATTGGTGTTGACTGGTGAAGATTAGCTGCTTTCTCTCTAATCTATATCTTCTAAATTACGGACGACTAAAGCAGATAGCCCTCGAGTAGCTTTCTTCTCTCGTCCCCTCCATTCTGGCTCTGGTTATATATCTAATATACAATAATTTAAACTGTTTTATGATATAATAAACCTACTCACCCTTTTTTCTCATTATTCATGAAAGTTCGTGGTGAATATTTTTACTTTATAAAACCGTTTCTCTTCTGTTTAGGGTTTTCTATCTACCACAGATTCAGTGACATTTCTTTCCCACGCTAAGATTTGAAATAATATAGTAGAATCGCAGCTTGAAGCGGAGGGTAACAGAAAGAGTTCAGCTGCTAGTTTCTTTTATTGAATAGACAGACTAATTCCACTCTATACGTTGCGGGAGTCGAACCCCAGATTTTAGAGTGCATAAACTTACCGTTCATCCATCAGTGGACTATGTAAAGAAAAAAATTCAACTTGCTCTGTATTTATATTAGAGAAAAGAGAGAAAAACAAATTTAGATGATCCATAGGAATGAGGAGAAACGGGATGTGGATCCGAGGGATTCATTACTGCAACTCCCCCCACCCCCACCCCACAGCGGCATGTCTGTTATCTTACAACTCTAGGTATCGGGTTTCAGTAATGATGACAAGTAGAGTAACATACACCCCATTGTGATGTAGTTATAATGAGGATTACAAGAACACGAAAGTGTGCCTGTTCCATGTGTCATCCGTGAAGTAAGGAACAGAAAGTAGGACACGGTAAACCATGGAACGGGAGATAATTCTATGATTGGAAGTAGGACACGATACACCATGGAACGGGAGATAATTCTATGATTGGAAGTAAGACACGATACACCATGGAACGGGAGATAATTCTCTGATTGGAAGTAGGACACGATACACCATGGAACAGGAGATAATTCTATGAGTGGAAGTAGGACACGATATACCATGGAACAGGAAATAATTCTATGATTGGAAGAAAGGCATGATACACCATGGAACAGGAGATAATTCTATGAGTGGAAGTAGGACATGATACACCATGGAACAGGAAATAACTCTATGATTGGAAGAAGAGCATGATACACCATGGAACAGAGATAATTCTATGATTGGAAGTAGGACACGATACACCATGAAACATGAAATAATTCTATGATTGGAAGAAGAACATGATACACCATGGAACAGGAGATAATTCTATGATTGGAAGAAGGACATGATACACCATGGAACAGGAGATAATTCTATGATTGGAAGAAGAGCATGATACACCATGGAACAGAGATAATTCTATGAGTGGAAGTAGGACACGATACACCATGAAACATGAAATAATTATATGATTGGAAGAAGAGCATGATACACCATGGAACAGAGATAATTCTATGATTGGAAAAAGAGCATGTTACACCATGGAACAGAGATAATTCTATGAGTGGAAGTAGGACACGATACACCATGGAACAGGAGATAATTCTATGATTGGAAGAAGGACATGATACACCATGGAACAGGAGATAATTCTATGATTGGAAGAAGAACATGATACACCATGGAACAGGAGATAATTCTGTGATTGGAACTATGCTACAAAAAGTAGCAGTAAGACTGAACTGAATGCTTGACTAGATAATAGGTAACTTAATGTAAAAACTTTGTAGAAACAAAGTAAGAAATGTGGCTTTTGTACACTTAAGTAACAGAAATAATGGCTGTTCGGTTATTGTGAACCAGACCTGTTTGGACAAACGCTACAATTATTTAACCTAATTTGTAGAGGATATTACTAAAATGATTTTTGTAGAAACTTAGATAAATTATATTTATTAAAAATACAATAAGAGGAAATTTTAGACAAAGAAAATTCTGGTTTTAATTATTGCAACGTTTTGATCCTCTATATAGATCATTAAGAAGCAACAGTTTTATTCAGTAAATCACTTTTTAACAGTCGTTGTTTATGCATTTTTAAGAAATTAATTAGTACGAACCTCACTAAACATTAAAATACCCGTATATTAATCTAACAACGTTTAATCTTATTATCGTGTGACGTAAAGTATAATACAGCATCTGGATAAATTCATTTACTTGAAGTTGAAAAATCCATATTCCTAGTATTTCTCGAAACTGTGAAATCTTGCAGAAGATAAGATGAAAAAAGTTAGATAAATTAATATTTGGCTTGTATCATGCGAAACAAAAGGAAAACCAAATATGATCACTCAGCCCTCTACTTACCAAACCACCTGGCTCCTAGATTCACAACAAAGTATTTGTGGAATGTTTCTTCACACTCAGACATGCGTTATTTTTCTAGAAAGTTTTGTTGTCTTCTGCCGAATTTTCACTGTCTAACGAGCTTTGATCTGTGAACAGGAAACTTGATATGACGTGTCAAAGGTCAGAATTGCACTAATCAAGGACACCCCCATGTGTTTGAGCGAGATTTCACAACTGACTCTTAACTGATTTTATAATTAATTCTACAGTTGTAACTAATAGCATTAAAAAGTTGTATATTGGATGAATATTAAATAAATAGCTGTGAAAACTACAATATCACAAAAAAAATACTAATTCGTGATGACTTAGAAATTCTATATTTCGCCTCTTCATATATCACCGTCGTGCACCATGCTTAAATTATGCCCCAGGTAATCTAGTGACGGCCATGAATTTGAGTTGTTATTCTGCGTATATATTGTCTCTTTTTGTCCAGCTCAACTGACTAGTTTTAGTGTTGTACGAAAGGTCTCTCTGGCAATAACTTGCAGAAGACAAAGGATAGATCTGAAATACTATTTTTTTTACACTCCTCTGAGTTTTAGATTTGAAAGGACAGATTAAGGATGAGTGTTTGAAACTTATATCTGCGATTCACATGATTTGTATAATACATTTTAGGCTTACTGGAAAATTGGCGATTACTTTTATGGTTTGATTTAAAATATGTGTTTAGTCAAAACCACAAGGATAGGCTTAATGAAGTGATTGAATTCGAACGAGAAAGATTCTATTCGGTTAGAGTAGATTAAGAGTTGGCAGTGGGTGCTGTGGACTAGCTGCTTTCATTTTAGTTAATTTGTTCAGAATGAGAGATGACTAGCGCACACAACCCTTGTGTAACTGTGCTCGAGAATCAGAACTAACGAAATGAACCATCTTCTCCTTCATTTAACGTTTCATTTAGTGATGAAAGAAAGAAAAGGAGATAAGTTTCCTCAACTTTGCACCAGTTTGCAACAGCCCGACTAACCCAGTCTGTTATAATAACTCGGTGCGCGCGCATCGTGCTTACGAAAAAATCATGTGGTTTTTCCTTCTGAAGGAGTTTGCGTGTCGTCAAGGTCCATGTGACGTCACGCATCTTATTCAGTCAGTGTATCTCAAGACGGCTGGTATGGGTATTAACACTTTACTAATAGCCATACCAGCCGTCCTGAGATACATTTTTACTTAAAGGGTTTCTCGTTATCGTGAATTATTCACTCAAGAATCGGCCATCGGTAAAATTCGAGTTTAGTTCAGAAAGTCCAATCTAATTTAGCATTAAAATTAGAAATAATTACCAAATCGGGTAACTTAAAAATATCTAGTGCAGTGTTTCAAATATCACTTAAAAATTACAAAAGAAAAATAACGCAATGAAACTTTTGTTTATTTGTTTTGTATATTTACGTGAAAAACTACACATATATTTATCAGCGCAGAAAGATTAGATGGAAGGTAGCTGGTCAACATCATCCAGCGCCATCTCTTGGGCTATTCTTGTCTGTTCGGCGAGAGGGGTTTGATTGTTTGTTTTGTTTGTTTGTTTTTTAATTTCGTACAAAGCTACGCGAGGGCTATCTGTGCTAGCCGTCCCTAATTTAGCAGTGTAAGACTAGAGGGAAGGCAGCTAGTCATCACCACCCACCACCAACTCTTGGGCTACTCTTTTACCAACGAATAGTGGGATTGATCGTCACATTATAACGCCCCCACGGCTGAAAGGACGAGCATGTTTGGCGCGACGGGGATGCGAACCCGAGACCCTCAGATTACGAGTCGCACGTCTTAACACGCTTGGCCATGCCGGGCTACAAGAGAGATTTGATTGTCATTTTGTGGAATATCCACGTGACCATCGCCGTAACCATGTCTGTTGCCACATCGTTCGGTTTATAATTAAAATATTTTTTTTGTTTACATTTTTGTTGCAAAATTAAACTCTTACAGTTTACAAGCGTATAAGTTGTTCATATAAACTGGACTGATGTAATTACTTACAAAATAATTCCAAAAGACAATACAGTAATATAGTAATTAAACGACAATTATGTGAAATGTAAAACAAATACAAATGAAACAATAAATACGGTATATCATATCAATAGCCATAATTTTCTTTTCATCTACGACCGCGATTTTAGTCCACGTGCAAACGTGCAAGATATGCTACAAGACGCATCTCGTGGATCAGCGAATTTCCTAAACAAACAAATAAACTGTAAATCCATATCAGCGCAACTGAAGCACGTGTGAAACCATTCCACAAACAAATGTGCATCTTGGTTATATGACCGTGAGTACACTGTAGAAAGTACTTAAATTCTTTTCCTGTTTATAGCGAGTTCTGTAAGCAAAAAAGAACCACTGAGTAACAGTGTCAACAGTAACCTAATTGATGAAATGTAGAAAGAACCACCATTAATCAATGAAATGATAGCGATAACTACTGTTAATAAATGAAATGTTAGTGAGAACCATAATTAATTAATGAAATGATAGCGAGAACTACTGTTAGTAAATGAAATGTTAGTGAGAACCATTATTAATCGATGAAATGATAGCAAGAACTACTGTAAATAAATGAAATGTTAGTGAGAACCATCATTAATCGATGAAATTATAGCGAGAACTACTGTTAATAAATGAAATATTAGTGAGAACCATCATTAATCAATGAAATGATAGCGAGAACTACTGTTAATAAATGAAATGTTAGTGAGAACTACCGTTAATAAATGAATTGTTAGTGAGAAGTATCATTAATCGATGAAATGCTAGCAAGAATGATTTTAATGGTATGTTAGCGTGAATCGTTAAGAGAACAACATGTGTAAGAACATGTCTTTTATCGTTGGAAAAACGTTTTGTATTCAAAGACGAAGCTTACGAAAGAACATTTATGACAGTTTTCACTGCTAATAAAATACTTATCTGATTACGTTGATATGCGCTCATCGCCAATAGATGGCAGCATTTTTATGTTAAAAGAAAATTATGTTGTTATTTTGTTAATATGTGTTTTCTTATAACAAAGCCTCATCAGGCTATCTGCTGAGCTCACAGAGTGGAATCGAACCCGTGGTTTTAGTGTTGTAAATCCGTAGATTTACTGCTGTACTAGCGAGGGGCTATTTGTTAATCTCAAAGATATCTATTTCTGCCAATAAGGGTTATCCGAAGCTGATTATTAGCCACAAAAGTCTACAAATTTACTGCTAAGCCATTGGAGGGAAGTTTATGTTTGTGATTCCGTAAGATTCATCTTTGCAACTAAATCTAGTTTGGATGTACATGTTTCAATTCTTCCACTTGAATTAAAGAACATAGGTAAGAAACACATTGTGCGTTTATCAGTTTGTGATTATATTAAAATGTAAAATTCGAGACTTTCAGAGCAATGAAGCCTCTCAGGTTTAGACTTTTAATTTTAGGAGTTTGATACGTACAGAGGATACAGCACGAATCAGCTCTGTGGTTAACAGTAAACATTGCCCTCTGTTTTATAAACTACCTTCGAAGCTGTATAAAACAAATTAGTTCAGCGCGACAATAGTTAAAAACGACAACTAATCTATGAAAAGGAAAGACATTAGGTGAAATTCTTTTATGCTTGAGGAAAAGGCTTACTAGGTAAACATAGGCAAGGTAGCAAAAGGAATAATAATTTATTTTCTAAGGCTTGATTTGAAAGTAGTAACGGTAAGGTAAATGAAAGTTTTCGATGTCTTGGTTGTTTGTTGGATTTTTAGCGCAAAAAAAAACAACAAACACAATGAGCTGTATATCTGCGCTTTATTCACCGAACCCATATTTTAGCGTTGTAAGTTCGTAAAGTTGTCATTGACCCACCGGAATATTGTTATTCTCATCGCAACACTACATAATGGATTATCTACACCCTGTTCACTAGGGCGAATCGAGCCCCGTATTTTAACGTGGTAAATTTGCTGTTGACCCACTGGGAGACGTCTTACTTTACTGTGCAGCAAGGAAACATTTTTAATCTTTGTTTGATTAAACCTTTACAGCTTTTTGTAACACAGCTGGATTCTCTTAAATTAATTGATTTAGCACAAAGCAACACAATGAGCTATCTGTGCCCACTACGGGTATCGAAATCCAGTTTCTAGAGTTGTAAGTTCGTAGACACACCGCTGTGCCACTGGGGAGGGTTTAAAGGATAAGGCACACTGTTTCTGTTTATTGGAAAAAGACGAAGAAAGGTTGTGATAGGTTGAAAATAAGTTATTAATATTAAACAAAGTTATTATTGTTCAATAATTAATACTGTTATTGTTTCATAAAATAAATATATAACAAATAAAAGTAAACTCCAATGTGATGGAAGCTGGCAATATAAAGAAGTGGTTAAAATCGATGGAAGAAGAAAACATTTATCCCAAATGATCTCAACTGTGCCTCATGAAGGTCGTTTAGCTGGAAAGCTAATTGCATAGTTTTATTTCAAAGGAGAACAAAATAATTAATATCTTAAATGTTATTATGAATCATTAAATTGTTATATTATTTATTCAAGAGTGACGCGATATTTATCGGTTGAGCTCTTAACAGCTTTTTATGTATATTAGTCATCTGTAGTCATCCATACAGAACTATCAAATTAAGTAAAACTGGGCCCGGCATGGCCAGGTGGGTGAAGGTGTTTGACTCGTAATCTGAGGTCCGCGGGTTCGCATCCCCGTCGTACCAAACATGCTCGCCCTTTTAGCCGTGGGGGCGTTATAATGTTATGGTCAATCCCACTATTCGTTGGTAAAAGAGTAGCCCAAGAGTTAGCGATGGGTGGTGATAACTAGCTGCCTTCCCTCTAGTCTTACACTGCTAAATTATGGACGGCTAGCACAGATAACCCTCGAGTAGCTTTGTGCGAAATTCAAAAATAAACAAAAACAATTAATTTTTTATACTTGGATAACTGACAAGGATAAGGCATGAAGTTAGATCTCCGTATACTTGAGTAAATATGGTTTGTTGTTTTTCAGGTGATTGAAAACTTTATTTCAGCCAGCGTTGACGGACATAATTTTAAAGATTATTATTTGGTAAGATTTTTGTTAACTTAATTGACAATAAGTACAAATATGTTTATACTTCTGTTTCTTGCCTTTCTTGGTATGTTGAATATTCATTTCCTAAAGCTAGCATTAGTTTTGTTTATTTTACTATCGCCAGAGGGCGTCCATAATAGCAGACATAGAATAGTGGTTTATCAACGGTATTGATTTAAAACATGCAATGGCAGAGACGGAGGTATGTACGTTAGTGTTAGGTCAGAGCGAAGGGGACAAAACCTACAATATGACAGATATCGGTAATCAACATGAAACCAGTCAAATTGTAGAGAAACTGAAAGCTAATATTGAGGAGAAAGAAAAGTTGATCAGAAAACAGTTTCTAAGGATTGAAGAATTACAGAACGAAGCAACGGCACTGAAGCAAGAAAAAAGATGCCTTACTCTGCGACATAAGTAAACTCAAATTCGAGCTAGAAATGAGCGAACTTAAGAGACTCAGGGATAGTACTGACAACGGTGAAAACAGGTAAGTAGTTTTTATTTTCAAATAATATTTCTTTTGAAAAATGTATTTATATTAAGAATTCAGTATATCCTGTAAACTATGAGCGTTGTTCACCACAATAAAAATATCTCGGCTCTGTTGTGATGTAAGAAATGAACTGTTCGTAACCGCACGTTAACCGTCTTAACGGCGCCCGGCAAGGATTCGGGGAACTTAGGCCTAGTGGGGTGCTAAGAATCGTCTAGACGTGCTTTACGGCGTATTTAACTAGCGGAATTCTCCACACGGGCACTCCGCTAGAGCAAATATATACAATATAACGTACATGTCAAGTCAAACTGAACCATATCAGGGCTTGAAAAGAAACAAAAATGCTGTTCTATACCCCTGTACTGGATTCTATAATTACATATTAGTGTAGTCATAATTATTCACGCTGATATTTGAGATAACACGAATCACAGATTGTGTAATACAATGAGCAAACATTCCACTGAAACTGACTGAAAGATAATCGCGCTATGAAACTAAAAACAAAAATATGTAGATGACAAATATGTTATGAAGTTTTGGATAAAGCTGTATATTTAGTGTACTTCGTTCCACACACAGTTGTTTGAACACAACGTTTTGAAATATCACGGAACTCAAAATTTGATACACGTGTGTAAATATTGACTGATGGTAACATTTTACGTTCTACGTACAAAGTGAAAATTTAAATGTTTCAAGAGTATTCAAGTGTAGATTACTGGTATTGTAATATTTAAGTTTAAAAGTTTAAATAGCGCAAACGCTATATATATTTAGGCTATGTTGACCGTCTCCATAGCTTATATTTGATATAGCATTCTCACAAATATATTGATTTCTTTTTCTTTCCATAATTTTTACACACTTTATATAGATGTTATTTTATTTTTGTACAAGTTAACAGTGTATAGTAACGAAACCAGCCAGACATGTTATCACATGAAATGATAATTCTTCATGAAATAGACTCCACATGTGGTGATAACGTCGTAATTTAACACTTTGAAATATCTGATGTTTTTTATAATGCCGTAGATAAAAGATAGTGTTATTTCCATCTATATTTGGTTGATATAATTTGTACTTACGTCACTAGAGTGCGCTATCTGCCTCTGTAAAGCACCTGTGCAATTTAGAAACGGCAAGTCATGGAACATTTGTAACAAAAAGCGATACAAAAGAAATAGTCCAAAAACTATATTTTATGATATATTAATTTTGAAATAATGATATATTAACACCTTGACTTGATACATGCTGTGATGGTCGGATCATACGTTCCATTTATCATAAATCTCTTCATTCTGTCTTCAGTAGTGTTAAACACAACAATCACCACCGTATAAGTACGTGAAGTTAACAAAAATCTTGCACGTTTAGTTTTTCAATCTTTAACTGCACGTTACTGACGTTACAGATACACACTGCTTTACCTTAGCATATAGACACAGGAATACAGGATAGTTGCTTGTGGGCCCGCCATGGCCAGGTAATCTGAGGGCCACAGCTTCGAATCCTCGTTACACCAAACAAGCTCGTCTTTTCAGTCGTAGAGTCGTTATAATGAAACGATCAATCCTACTATTCGTTGGTAAAAGAGTAGCCCAAGAGTTGGCGGTAGGTGGTGATGACTAGCTGTCTTCCCTCTGGTCTTATGCTGCTAAGTTAACTGTGTAACTTGTCTTTTCTGTAAGTGTATGTATCGAGTGTTCAGTTACCTTTTGCAAAAAGACCGTATACAGTCAATCTAATAACGTTTTAGCTAAAGATTCGAAATCGTGTATTTAAAAAAAGAATTCTAATATAGTAAACTAGTTCTTCGTTGAGAATGTGTCAGTCACATTATTCACGGTCACAACAGAAATATTTGTTGTCGCTAGTGAATATTTTAATATCGGGGAACGAGATTATAGTTCTGAGGAACTTCAAAATAAATTATACGTTATTTTGTAAACCGTGTAAGTAACCAACATAGAAGTAAGTGTTAACTGAAAGCCACAAAAAAGAAAACAAAACAAAATCGTTTTGTACTCAATTAAGTAACTGGTTCGAATAGGCACTTAAATGTTTTTTATTGTAATTAAATTCCAACTACTGTAAAAATAATTCACTATAAAAAAGTATTTGATTTCTTTTGTTTAAAGTGTTTTATTTTTCGTTACAGGGCTTACGAATCGAACCAGTGCTCAGGAATTTGGGTAACATTTCCGAATACAACACCGTTGTGATAAACTTCGTGATGTTTCTGACATTTATGCTACTATTATAACCCCACCTACTGTTAACTTTTTGTACTGAACTTAATTACCAGATTTTTAAAAAGGTTACCCATAACTGGTTAATTGCGGGTCATCTTATAGAGTGTATTTGTATACAGCAACAAAAGTATCATAACTGTGCATTACTTCATCAGATGATACACTGAACGTGTTAGTTATGTATCGTTGCTTTACAACACCCAGTTTCTTAAGAATACATTTCACAACAGTCGGCAATTATTAATCAAAATATAAAGACAAAGTCCGATATCTAAAGTTGACTGGTATTGTGAGGTTTATATTTCGTTGCTTTAAAACATAATTGGACTGCATAAAACATTATACAGTGACTCTAGTTGTGTATTGTACCTGAGTTACAGTTGAACATTGTACCGTGACTCTAGTTGCGTATTGTACCTAGATTACAGTTGTATGTTGTACCGTGACTTTAGTTGTGTATCGTCTCTGGATTATAGCTGTGTATCGGCTCTGGATTATAGCTGTGTATCGTATCTGGACTATAGCTGTATATCGTGTCTCTAGTATTGTTACATAATCTTGTTCGTATCAATATAATCACTGGTATAAACCAGTGTTGATACTTTAAAAATGTTCAGTCATTCACATACTTTAAAAGCTATCCATGGTAGAACTTAGAAACATGTTTGCTCATGCTGCACGTGTACATGACAGGTGTGTTGCTCTTTCTTGAATATTCTACCATCCAGACCGTTGTTTGAGTGACAGCTGCGTTAATATAGTTAGGGACCATCGTGTTGTTGTATAATTTCGTTATTCGGTTTGTACTACCGTTTCTGTTATATGGGTTTTCTGGTAATAAATGTTTCACTGTCACACCTGGAGCGAAAATACTGTTGTTTTTTTTTGTTAATTATCTCCCTTGTGACAAATTTTAACTACCATAACCTAAGTTTCAAGGTCAGTACCAACGTCACTAATTATAAAAAATGAGGCTACCTACGGTTTGAGGTATGATATAGCATGATAGTCAAGACGCTCGATTCGCAATGTGCGGGATCGAACGTGCTCGGAGGCGTTATAATAGCACGGTCTATCCCACTAGCCCAAGAGTTGACGGTGGGTGGTGTTGAACAGTTGTCTTCCCTCTAGTGTTATCACTTAAATAATAGGGACTCCTAACAAATATTCCTGGTGTAGCATTGCGTGAAATTCAACCTATAAAACTAGTGGCTTCGGTGACTCGAGAAATTGGTTAATGTTACTACCGTATTTCGGAGAAACATGTTTTCACCGTAATTACTTGTGCTTTAAAGGTTGTTTCCGTAATTTTATTTTATTAAGCTGACTAGTCGGTATAAATATTAACAAAACAGAGACAAATATGGGCACGGAGAAATGTTTCGAAATTTTTCTCGATGAAACACGAACAAAATAAGGAGGAGGGCACCGAGGGGCTTCAGCCCGGTTCCAGCTGTTTTTCAACAACCAAAAATAAATTATCTGTACTCTTTGGTCGAAATGCGTACCTCCCTTAGGACGTCACTCCTTTCATGGTAAACATGTAGTTTCATTATTTGCCTGTGAAATCCAAGAAAAAGATGAGTCAGCAATATTCAGCAAACACCCGCACAGGGCCGGTATGGTTACAGAACTTCAAGTTAGGTTTTTTTTTTCGCGACTGATTAGCCAATTAGGTGGTTTGTGGATAAGGATAAAAAAACAACGAGAACACAAAACATGCTGTTCCTTAATAATTATTTTAAATATTACAAATCGTTGTTATATATTTAATGTTTTACTAACATACGCACATCATTTTGAAAGAATTAGGCACTACACTTATACAATGAATCTTGATGGTGGTTCATAATAGGAATCGCAAAGAATTGCACATAACCATAATAGAACATTCGGGCAATAAAGCACCTTAAACAGTGAAGATTCATTTCAAACAACACTTTAAAACCTTTACTGTTGACTGCTAAGACTGTATACATACAAAAATGTACAAGAAATTCACGCATGTTAGACTTACAAGGAAAAAAATCTGCTTAAAACGACCATTTTGTAATTATTATCTCTTGTTAACCAACAACAAAAACGGTTTGGTATGTTGTAAACAAACTTTTTATAGAATACTAAATACGGTACCATATATATATATATATGAAGGTCATAGGTTATTCAATAGTTGTATTTGCTTCTTCTATATTGTACGTAAACTAATAAAATTTGATGTTTCTTTAAAAGGCATAAATAGAGGGTGAAACAGGAATTACCAGCCATTAACAGATGAATCTTTGAAGACTAACATATACATACTCAAGGCTTTGTACACTGTACAGTCGGTGTCTTTAGGGAGTCAACTCCGTTATTATGTATGATGTGAAGAAGTAAAAAAAAAATCAGTATTCATTATAATAAGTTTTATTAAACACGTTCGTAGAATAATTACTTTAAAAGAGACACAAGAGTTTATTTAAAGCAGTGTTTTAGACTGGTAAGATTTTATACGCTCTTACTGGGGGTTGTGTCTCAGTCTAGGCAAATATTTGCCCATTACTATGCATTATATATAAATAATTCAGTTCCACAGAAACTATAAATTTTCATTTATATGTATTCTCAAACAAATCTCCATGACAATTTCAGCTGGAGCTTAACATTTTGCATCTCAAACTAATGTAATTAACTAGTCAATAGTTATCATAAATCATCATGAACTATATCAGCTAGCTTCCAGCCATGTTTACTATTATTACAATGTATAATGTTAACTACCATATCAAGTAATATTTTGCCCATATTTAAGCCAGAAAACAAGATAAATAAAATTTGGAAATTTAAAAATCTGCGAAATGGAACTCGTGAAAAAAGTAAGGAAGCACAGTTGGGGATACTACAGACGTGATTTAGTCAAGCTTTATTTAGAATTACATTAGGTGGAGCCAAAACAAGGGTTTGTAGTTTGAGTAAATCATGTTTACAGTACATCCAGCCTTGTTTCCTTATTTTTTATTGATCAATTTGTTTACAAGTTTTTAAATTCCCAATATTTATTTGTTTTTGTTTTCGAATTTCGTACAAAACTTTAGGAGGGCTATCTGTGGTATCTGTCCCTACTTTAGTAGTGTTAGACTAGAGGGAAGGCAGCTAGTCGTCATCACCCACCCTCAACTTTGGAGCTACTCTTTTACTAACGAATAGTGGGATTGACCGTCTCATTATAACGCCCACATAACTGAAATGGCAAGCATGTTTGGTGTGACGGGGATTCGAACCCACGATCCTCAGGTTACGACTCGAGCGCTATCTAACCATGCCAAACCAAGCACTACAGAGCTCACATACCAATAGTGACATATCACTCTTTAGGTTTTACTATGAGTTTCGTAATTGCAGAAACGTATAATGTGGCAACTTGTGACCCATTAACTATAACAGAATATTCTATCCGGATGCGACTCTTCTGATCTGCTAACTGTAAAAACCATCTTCTATTAAATGTGATACTTGTGACCTGTTAACTACAACAGAATATTCTATCCAGATGTGATTTTGTAATAATCTTAATCAGACGTGTATTATGTATCTGTTATTGTAAATTATGAAGAGAAAAGTAACCATCTTAACCAGACGTGTATTTAGTATCTGTTATTGTAAATTATTAAGAGAAAAGTAACCGTCTTAACCAGACGTGTATTTAGTGTCTGTTATTGTAAATTATAAAGAGAAAAGTAACCCTTATAATCACACGTTTATGATGTATCTGTTATTGTAAATTATAAAGAGAAAAGTAACCCTTATAATCACACGTTTATGATGTATCTGTTATTGTAAATTATAAAGAGAGAAGTAACCATCTTAAACAGACGTGTGCTATACATCTGCTATCTCTATTGTCGACGAGGCCTTTCCGGCAATACTATAGCTGATTGGGTTGATTGAGTATAACATAGATAGTGGTGGTCAAGGCGTTACGTATCATCAGTCTCCATTAACTGTTAGGGTGTGAATCAGATTAAACAAGTGAACTGTATTCTAAATTTATCTAAGCCTTTTATAGGTGAGAATTAGGAACATGTTATTTGTTGTAGGTGACAATTAAGAGCATAATATTACTTATGTACCACAGATTATTCATATTATTTATTAATTTTTATTATTTTTCTACTTAAATTAACTCTACTACCATTCACAAGAACTGGAACGGATTATTTTACCACAGCGTCAACACGGGAAAACTATATTGAATTACTGATTTATTAGAAAATAGATGAATTATATTTAAAAATATATCTTTAATTAATTGTACTTACAATAAAATATGAACTGTGCAGACACTTTTGCTGCCTATTATAATTGTGGGCCGGGCGTGGCCTAGTGGTTAGCGTGACGGATTGTGGAGCTGAGGTTTCGTGGTTCTTTTCCCGTTACCACTAGATTGAAACAACAACAAACTGCACGCAGCACTTTGGAGCAATGGGCGTATTATAAGAGTGACTGTCAAATCCCACTTTGTGGTCTAACATATGTTGAATGTCTACCTTTCGTACAATGTTTCAGTTTAGAATTAGAGACAGTTAGTGTAGATAGCCCTCGCGTAGCTTTGAAAGAAATCCAAGACACAAACGAGTAGTGTAAACGCATCTTTCTTCAGCGACGTTGTTTAGAAAGTAAAACGATATACGACTGCTCTCGGCAGGCGTCGTTATTGATAGAGATTGGACCAGACGTTGTCGGGATTTATTATGAATTCAAAAAGTCATTAAAGGTTTCACCATTATTCAGGTCGTTTTATCAGGGAAGTGTTTCTGATCTGTGTTACCGATAACAATGGTCTCACTTATAAATATAAGACATTTGTTATTCAAGTGTTTAATGTGGTACACTGTGTCTTCTCGATAAAATAGGCCCACAAATCTTATCTAAGTTTGAAAGTGGGCTAGGACATTTCGGGTCATATCTTTATATCATGTTGTCGTATCGTTAAAACAATGTGTCTCTGTTTTTGTTTACGTAATTTCAAATATTTCTGATAGATGGAATATCTTCAGCGCTTTTTGCCCACAAACAATTTTCCCTTTAAAATTATACCCTGACAAGTGTAAAAATATGTTTTTGTTGTTGTTTTTATTAGGAGGGGGGATGATTGATTTTCTTTAAATTTGGATTTTAGGTTAGTATTTGTTACGTGATACTTATTTCTCGTCTGTCTACTTTTTTGGATTTCAGGTTAGTATTTGTTACGTGATACTTATTTCTCGTCTGTCTACTTTTTTTGAGTTTAGGTTAGTATTTGTTACGTTATACTTATTTCTCGTCTGTCTACTTTTGGATTTCAGGTTAGTATTTGTTACGTGATACTTATTTCTCGTCTGTCTACTTTTGGATTTTAGGTTAGTATTTGTTACGTGATACTTATTTCTCGTCTGTCTACTTTTTTGGATTTCAGGTTAGTATTTGTTACGTGATACTTATTTCTCGTCTGTCTACTTCTTGGATTTCAGGTTAGTATTTGTTACGTGGTACTTATTTCTCGTCTGTCTACTTTTGAGAGAGATATATTACATATTTATTCTATGATGTGTATACACAAGAAATATGAGTGATAATAATGTGGGGGACAGAAAATGGAAGTAGCCAAGACCTAGTTCTGCATCAGTGAATTGGACTTGACTTCCTGGAAAACGCGGAACACACAATAGTTCAGCTCGAGACTTTATTTCCGGTTGGTTATTCTCGTTCTCAGTACTTACGATGTGACGTATATATGCTGTACGCATTCTAAGAACAACGCACGTGGATGTAGGTTGTGCTGAAATAAATCTTCCTTCCCTTGTTGTGCTCTAGTTGGACTGTGTCACTTAGAGCGTGTACTAACGTTAATATCAGCTTTGCGGCTCACAGTTATGTTTTTTTTTTTTTTAATTTCGTGTTTTTCAGTGTTACTTAGCGTGTAACGAGGTCATCTTTGTTGTTGTACAGCTAACTAACTAGAGATGTGGTGAATCAAGAATATACGTCGTAATAACAGTAAATATTGTACCTTTGATAACTTTGGCCTTTCTGTATCCGTAATTTACGTATCTGAAAGAAGCGAGCAAACCATGCAAACATACACCGAGATACAACCCAGAGCATGTAGAAAGAAAGAAGAAAACAAGGGTTCGAGTCATGAAAAACTGTCACATGGGATGTGGAGTGAATGGTAGTCTACTGACGTCAGCAGACGCTTTACAGCGTAGAGTACCACTAGGTGGAGCTTGTTCAGATCTTTGAAAACTGATTAAATGTGAATGCTTTTTGAAAATTATTAATATGTTTTATGACCTAATATGATAAAAATGAATCATATTTTATTATAACATATTCAAATTATTTGGTCAAATACCGTCTTATATCTGGTTACTTCTGTATAAACAGAACAACGTATACAAAGTAATGTAAATAACTGTGGAACCATGAAACCACATGTCCAGGGGTCACGAATGATAACATAAATGGTTATTTTATTATGGATATTCAATACAAAACTGGATAATTTTCATGTGAATCTGGAATCTGTCCTGCTGGAAGGTGGGTTATGTTCGTGATGGATAAGTCGGAAAAGAATGTATATGTACTTACTTGTCCGACCATGCTTCATTGTTGTTAACTGCCCTTCTAGTCACCATGGTGACCATTGCCGGACAATTTGGACTCAGTTTTATGTGAAAAGACTACATTTCTCCAGGTTTGCTCTCTCCACTGATCACGGTCCATTTGTTACTTCTTTGCAGCAGCTAGACCTTAACCACTATGTAGTAACGTGTATTCTACCGTTATCATGGTGTCCTTCACATCTCTGTGTAAACAACGTGTATTTCGTGAAGATCACACTCTGAAATATTTAATGTTAGCTTTGGAGGACTACAGTTTTCTGCCCTGGCCAATTCTGTTACTAGTCAGTGCGAATTTTATTTGTCCATTTTAGTTATTTGTTATTAAGCGCAAAGCTATACGAATGGCTACCTGTGCTCTGCCCACCACGGGTATCGAAACCCGGTTCCTAGCATTATAAGCCTGCAGAAATACTATTCTGCCACAACTTTTCCTTTTCTTCGAGTCGCATAAACAACCTCTACTGAAACCTTTACGGCATCTTAGCGCAATGTGTCGCATCGAGTCTCCTCAAATAGACGAACTTTGTTTTATACACGCTTTTCTTCTACAATAATCTCATGCACTTTACTTCCGTTACCCTTGACCGATAGTATCTTTTAGTGTATCGTACATATATAGTCTAATTTAAAAAAAAATCGAAACTAATTACTTGAAAAACAAAGAAACAAACAGAACAGCAGTTAATGGTTATGATATAATAGCACAGTTAGTGACCGCTATTACTTTAATCTACTAGAAACGTACAGACTGTTTACTGTCGTCATCACAAGTGGGAGGTCTTGTTATTATCCCAATCGTGAAGGGCCCGGCATGGTCAAGTGTGTTAAGGGGTTTGACTCGTAATCCGAGGGTCGCGGGTTCGAATCCCGGTCGCACCAAACATGCTCACCCTTTCAGCCGTGGGGGCGTTATAATGTGCGGTCAATCCAACTATTCGTTGGTAAAAGAGTAGCCCAAGAGTTTTTGGTGGGTGGTGATGACTAGCTGCCTTCCCTCTAGTCCCTTTAGCACTACCGCTAACACTTAACACTGTATCCGAAACAATCCCATCATAGCAGTACCGATAACACTAAGCACCGTATCCTAAACAATTCAATCACTCCAGTTAAAGGTAATTTTGTAGGAAAAGGGTTGTTTTAGCTAGAAATATGTTGTAACACATTTTCAACAGAAATGCCTATCCAGTACCAGTACTGCGCAGACAAAAAAACAAGTAGTAGTTTGACAGTGGTGCGCATATACTAAGCAGCAGCGATAACTGTTGCGTTTTATTTTTCTTGTTCACGATTGTAAAGACTGCCACTAGGCGCTTTGTCTTCAATACCCATACGCTTGTGACCTGTTTATTTTCAATGTAAACGCTGTCTCTTTGTCCAGCGGTTTTAGGGAGTTGGTATAGTCACAGAGCTTATTGAAGTCTTTCAACTTTTTTCGTACTCCTTCCCAATGAAAAGAACTCCACCGAATGGACCATAATACTTTATTCTAAATTCTCACAGTTAGAACCTCTAGCCCACCAGGTGTCGCTTCTGAGTAGATGATTTATCTTTGGGTGATGTGACACGAGGCGAGTTTGTGAATATGGTCCTTTTCAAACGTGACAAGGGGGGTCAATATATGAAGATCGCAATGGATAACCTTAGATTTTTTTCTCTTTTGGCTGGCAGAGTTTTTTCTTATTCATCAAACCAGGTTCAGAGTTCGACATATGGACGGGATGTCATTTAGGTCTATGCCGTCTTCACGTTTTGCTTCGAGACGTTTTCCCTGTTTGCCTTCTTATCCGTTATACTTTTTTATAATAATAGCAGGAGGAAGATAAAAACAACAATATACAACACACTGTGACGTATATAACGGTGTCAGTTTGATTGTGTTTGACCGGACAGTTTCTATCTGTATAAGTAACTACGTTTAGTTAAAGTAATTCATAACACGTGAAGTTGAATAACTTAGGATAGAAATTTAATAACAAAAAATAGTTTTTGTTGTTTCGGAATCTGGATGAAATGTCTAGAAAGTGTTCAAGTAGTGGGTTGAAATCTGGCTTCGAAATAATGTAACTGAACCTAAAAATCTGATGTTACTGTTGTGTGGATCGTTCACTCGCCTCAGCGACGAACATCTATGAAAGTGTTGAAGTCGTGCCATGAACCTAGTAACACCTAACAACAATGTTTTATTATGCCATAATATTATCACCAAGTTAGAAGTTGAATAAAATAGAGTTATGGCATAATCAAATTTCCTAAAAAAGAAAATAAATGTATTTCCCTTGTGGGTTTGCTTACATATAAATCGAATACCTTGTTTATTCTATAATCATATTGTAATGATCTACGCAGACAAATTGCTACGTCAACAGTTAAGACTTATTTCATAAGGTAGTGTAATAGCTTGGATTCTACGCGACTAAGTCTTACACAAGATTAGTAATAGCGTCTCCTACATTATCACAACGTACAGTTTATCATACGTTACTTGTTCAGTTAAACCACTTGTTTCATTGGTTCGGAGTTAAAACCTTCTTTCAATTTAAATCACGCGTGAAAGCTTTTAGAACTAACTAGAATCATGACTGTGTTATATCGGGTAACGAAATCACATGTGTAAACATGTCTCTTCTGTTCCATTGTCGGCGTCGGATGCTTTTCCTGTTTCCTGCTGATATTCAGTAAACATGAGTGCTATCAGAGTACGAGCCCTGAACTGGAGCAGTAAACCGGGAAAGAACCGTTTTTACATGCGTTATTAAAGACGTTCAAAGTGTGTATATATGTATATATTTATACATGTGTGTATGTGTATTTGTTTGTAGCTATTTAATCCACCAGTGAAAATGTGTACAACCTTCTCAACAGGTTTTGGGCACTACCTCATTTACTTTGGAAAGAAAGATCTAAAAAAAATCTCAAAAGTGTTTGGTTACTAGGTTACGTAACACTGAAGCACCAAAAAATATATTTCTCACGTGACAATAATTATCGAGGAAGAAAAACCTTTATCAGTTAATGTGGCAGTTACTTTGAAACCAGATCATTAGTTTGAATAAAATGTAAGATGAACGAGTTTATCTCCACACATTATCAAGGACACAAACACAGGACGAATATGGTAAGAACTTATCTTAATACAAGGTAAGAACTTATCTTAATACAAGGTAAGAACTTATCTTAATACAAGGTAAGAACTTACCTTAATACAGAGTAAGAACTTACCTTAATACAGAGTAAGAACTTACCTTAATACAGAGTAAGTACTTATCTTAATACAAGGTAAGTACTTATCTTAATACAAGGTAAGAATTTACCTTAATACAAGGAAAGAAGTCATCTTAATACAGGGTAAGAACTTGCTTTAGTTGTAGTTTCCATTTAATAACGTGATGTTTACGTCAAAGTTCCCCCTGTGGCACAGAGGTGTCTCGTGCCTTATAATACTTAAAATAGGGAAGAGAAAAAACGAAGTCTTTTGTACAATGAACTACAGACAAATATTAAGGTAAAAACATAATCCTATAGTGTCGTACTTATTGACCTGATAACTAAATTTGTAACAAGATAATCAATCCTATAGTGTCGTACTTATTGACCTGATAACTAAACTTGTAACAAGGTAATCAATCCTATAGTGTCGTACTTATTGACCTGATAACTAAATTTGTGACAAGATAATCAATCCTATAGTGTCGTACTTATTGACCTGATAACTAAATTTGTGACAAGATAATCAATCCTATAGTGTCGTACTTATTGACCTGATAACTAAATTTGTGACAAGATAATCAATCCTATAGTGTCGTACTTATTGACCTCATAACTAAACTTGTAACAAGATAATCAATCCTATAGTGTCGTACTTATTGACCTAATAACTAAATTTGTAACAAGACAATCAATCCTATAGTGTCGTACTTATTGACCTGATAACTAAATTTGTAACAAGATAATCAATCCTATAGTGTCGTACTTATTGACCTGATAACTAAATTTGTAACAAGATAATCAATCCTATAGTGTCGTACTTATTGACCTGATAACTAAACTTGTAACAAGATAATCAATCCTATAGTGTCGTACTTATTGATCTGATAACTAAACTTGTAACAAGATAATCAATCCTATAGTGTCGTACTTATTGATCTGATAACTAAATTTGTGACAAGATAATCAATCCTATAGTGTCGTACTTATTGACCTCATAACTAAATTTGTGACAAGATAATCAATCCTATAGTGTCGTACTTATTGACCTCATAACTAAATTTGTGACAAGATAATCAATCCTATAGTGTCGTACTTATTGACCTCATAACTAAATTTGTGACAAGATAATCAATCCTATAGTGTCGTACTTATTGACCTGATAACTAAATTTGTAACAAGATAATCAATCCTATAGTGTCGTACTTATTGACCTGATAACTAAATTTGTGACAAGATAATCAATCCTATAGTGTCGTACTTATTGACCTCATAACTAAATTTGTGACAAGATAATCAATCCTATAGTGTCGTACTTATTGACCTGATAACTAAACTTGTAACAAGATAATCAATCCTATAGTGTCGTACTTATTGACCTGATAACTAAACTTGTAACAAGATAATCAATCCTATAGTGTCGTACTTATTGACCTGATAACTAAATTTGTAACAAGATAATCAATCCTATAGTGTCGTACTTATTGACCTGATAACTAAATTTGTAACAAGATAATCAATCCTATAGTGTCGTACTTATTGACCTGATAACTAAACTTGTAACAAGATAATCAATCCTATAGTGTCGTACTTATTGACCTGATAACTAAATTTGTGACAAGATAATCAATCCTATAGTGTCGTACTTATTGACCTCATAACTAAATTTGTGACAAGATAATCAATCCTATAGTGTCGTACTTATTGACCTGATAACTAAATTTGTGACAAGATAATCAATCCTATAGTGTCGTACTTATTGACCTCATAACTAAATTTGTGACAAGATAATCAATCCTATAGTGTCGTACTTATTGACCTCATAACTAAATTTGTGACAAGATAATCAATCCTATAGTGTCGTACTTATTGACCTGATAACTAAATTTGTAACAAGATAATCAATCCTATAGTGTCGTACTTATTGACCTGATAACTAAACTTGTAACAAGGTAATCAATCCTATAGTGTCGTACTTATTGACCTGATAACTAAATTTGTGACAAGATAATCAATCCTATAGTGTCGTACTTATTGACCTGATAACTAAATTTGTGACAAGATAATCAATCCTATAGTGTCGTACTTATTGACCTGATAACTAAATTTGTAACAAGATAATCAATCCTATAGTGTCCTACTTGTTGATGTGATAACTAAACTTGTAACAAGATAATCTTATAGTGTCGTACTTGATGAACTGATAACTAAACTTGTAACAAGATAATCTTGTAGTGTCGTACTTGTTGACCTGATAAGTAAACTTGTAACAAGATAATCAATCCTATAGTGTCGTACTTATTGACCTGATAACTAAACTTGTAACAAGGTAATCAATCCTATAGTGTCGTACTTATTGACCTGATAACTAAATTTGTGACAAGATAATCAATCCTATAGTGTCGTACTTATTGACCTCATAACTAAATTTGTGACAAGATAATCAATCCTATAGTGTCGTACTTATTGACCTCATAACTAAATTTGTGACAAGATAATCAATCCTATAGTGTCGTACTTATTGACCTGATAACTAAACTTGTAACAAGATAATCAATCCTATAGTGTCGTACTTATTGACCTGATAACTAAATTTGTGACAAGATAATCAATCCTATAGTGTCGTACTTATTGACCTCATAACTAAATTTGTGACAAGATAATCAATCCTATAGTGTCGTACTTATTGACCTGATAACTAAATTTGTGACAAGATAATCAATCCTATAGTGTCGTACTTATTGACCTCATAACTAAATTTGTGACAAGATAATCAATCCTATAGTGTCGTACTTATTGACCTCATAACTAAATTTGTGACAAGATAATCAATCCTATAGTGTCGTACCTATTGACCTGATAACTAAATTTGTAACAAGATAATCAATCCTATAGTGTCGTACTTATTGACCTGATAACTAAACTTGTAACAAGGTAATCAATCCTATAGTGTCGTACTTATTGACCTGATAACTAAATTTGTGACAAGATAATCAATCCTATAGTGTCGTACTTATTGACCTGATAACTAAATTTGTGACAAGATAATCAATCCTATAGTGTCGTACTTATTGACCTGATAACTAAATTTGTAACAAGATAATCAATCCTATAGTGTCCTACTTGTTGATGTGATAACTAAACTTGTAACAAGATAATCTTATAGTGTCGTACTTGATGAACTGATAACTAAACTTGTAACAAGATAATCTTGTAGTGTCGTACTTGTTGACCTGATAAGTAAACTTGTAACAAGATAATTATAAGCCTTTGAGTTTCATTCTAAACCACTCAGGGATTTTTTTTTTTTTTTTGTAAAGTTAAATTCTGCTGTCCAAATATCAGGTTTTGTTTCACAATAAATGTGTAGCGTCTATAAATTGTTTAATATGTATTGGTGGATTCTTTCGGTTTTAAACTTGTGTGAAGTGCAGCCATGGTGATGAACAAACCATTCTTGTTAGCCACACAAGACACGTGTAGTAGAATGTAACATGACACGTGGTGTATAATATAACAACACTTAATGTGGCATCTAACAACAAGACTTATTATAGTATATGACAAGATGATATATTGTTCAGGTAAAGTAACTGGGATCACATGACACATACAAATATTTGTTAGAAGTTTTTACTGTTTTTCAAAATGATGAATAAAAACCAAGGATGCTCAGTATTAATAGATACAAATGTGGCGACACCTGCTTCTCCTTTTGAACGCAGTTAATTTTGACGGTGAAGTTAATTCGTTATTCTGGTTAACACGTCAGCTCACAGGGTAACACAAATAATTGTATTATGTTGAAGAACAGTGAACTATACTAAAGCGCTCGACTTGTGAGTCTCTTTTAAAAACTGTTAATCCATTATAATAGTATTCAGTTTTTGTCTGTCTTGAAAATACGCGTACACCTTACTATCTAAATGCGCTTGTGCATACACTTAATTGATGTAGACAAAAGGCGGGTGTTGATATACTTTAGTAGTCATTTTGTACAATAACATATTAAAAGTTTATCAATTGGTGAATGGCTGTTTTAGAGGCAAAACCACATTGGGGTATTTGCTGTTTCCACCACGGGGAATCGAATCCATAATTTTAGCATTATAAGTCCGTAGACTTACCGTTAGGTCATAGAATAACATTGGTTTATTTACCTATAGCATTTACGGACCTTACGGTAAGCAACTCAACACAATGAACACTAGACCAAGTCTAGTCTTTCACAGTGAACGCTATGCATTACATCCACTCTGTCGTGTTATTTTAAAACTTTTGCCAAATTATCACTTCCACTGCGTTTACCACCACCACTGGATTCAGTGTGTTTCTTCAACCAACAAGCTCGCTAAATTTCGAGACAAAAAATATAGAAAGACACATGATAATTTCCAGACCCTAACTAATTAAAACTCTCCGTATGACGTTAGGTGCGACGTAACTGAGAGGTTCAAAGGTTTTCGTTACTGATGAATCATCCATGATGCAGGTTCTCTCAGGTCAAGTGTTCTGCTTCTTAGGTTCTCTGGTGCGATAAAACGAAACACACATTGTGTATATTTTGACGTAAGAGGTATAATTATCAACTACAATGTTGAACTATTCAAAATGGAGGACCTTAGTGTATACCCATTTTGAAGATAGTGATTCTATCTGAAGCTTATCACACAGCCTAACCAGCACTTAGATATCGTACAGTCACCAACTTACCGTCTGGAATAATCAAACTTACTACATAGAACCTTACTGGAATAATCAAACATACTACATAGAACCTTATTCTGAATAACTTCATATAAAGAGATGGTGTTTGTTCACAACTGATGTCCTCATTTCTACTTTGTCACATTAGACTTCTCTGAAGGATTCGTGTCGCTTGTGACAACAATACGTTCCTTCCACTTGATCATATACCACCAGTTGACTTATTGGAAAGTTTCTACCTTATTGTAGGTAAATTGTCTTCCATTAACTTGTCCACTGAAGGAACTGTGTGTGAAGTCTCGGGATATCAGGAAGCCCATTAACTTGTCCACTGAAGGAACTGTGTGTGAAGTCTCGGGATATCAGGAAGCCCATTAACTTGTCCACTGAAGGAACTGTGTGTGAAGTCTCGGGATATCAGGAAGCCCATTAACTTGTCCACTGAAGGAACTGTGTGTGAAGTCTCGGGATATCAGGAAGCCCAGTCCACTGAAGGAACTGTGTGTGAAGTCTCGGGATATCAGGAAGCCCTGTCCACTGAAGGAACTGTGTGTGAAGTCTCGGGATATCAGGAAGCCCTGTCCACTGAAGGAACTGTGTGTGAAGTCTCGGGATATCAGGAAGCCCTGTCCACTGAAGGAACTGTGTGTGAAGTCTGGGATATCAGGAAGCCCTGTCCACTGAAGGAACTGTGTGTGAAGTCTCGGGATATCAGGAAGCCCATTAACTTGTCCACTGAAGGAACTGTGTGTGAAGTCTCGGATATCAGGAAGCCCTGTCCACTGAAGGAACTGTGTGTGAAGTCTCGGGATATCAGGAAGCCCTGTCCACTGAAGGAACTGTGTGTGAAGTCTCGGGATATCAGGAAGCCCTGTCCACTGAAGGAACTGTGTGTGAAGTCTCGGGATATCAGGAAGCCCATTAACTTGTCCACTGAAGGAACTGTGTGTGAAGTCTCGGGATATCAGGAAGCCCTGTCCACTGAAGGAACTGTGTGTGAAGTCTCGGGATATCAGGAAGCCCTGTCCACTGAAGGAACTGTGTGTGAAGTCTCGGGATATCAGGAAGCCCTGTCCACTGAAGGAACTGTGTGTGAAGTCTCGGGATATCAGGAAGCCCTAGAACCTGAATTGCAGTCGAAATACAACATCCGTTGCTAGTGAAGACGCTTTTCAAGTAGTTTAACATGATATATGAGAGGTTTAATCAGTAGTTTTTCTTGGATAGTTTAGATAAAGTGTCTACACAGTTCCACAGTAATTGGTTTTCTTGGATAGTTTAGATAAAGTGTCTACATAGTTTACAATAATTGGTTTTCTTGGATAGTTTAGATAAAGTGTTTACACAGTTCCACAGTAATTGGTTTTCTTGGATAGTTTAGATAAAGTGTCTACACAGTTCCACAGTAATTGGTTTTCTTGGATAGTTTAGATAAAGTGTCCACATAGTTTACAATAATTAGTTTTCTTGGATAGTTTAGATAAAGTGTCTACAGTTTTTTGATAATTTTAATACATTTAAAGAGAGATACCAGTTCGGAGGGTTTTGTTTTGATGAGCTTCCTTTTACAGCCGCGCAGACACTTCCTATATATAAACTCAGAATCATGTAGAAAACCAGAGACAAATGACAACATAGTAAAGTGATCGAATCGTTCGTGTAACCATCAGCTTATCAGCCAGATTATCTGTTTTCACGAGTTTCAATTTGTAAGTTTTTGTACATGGAATATATTTATCTCGATTGTAACCTAGGTTGGGTTTATTGCTATGTTATATCAGTTGATTTTGGTTTTTCTATAACTCGTACATACTTGTGGATGTTGTTTGAAACTAATGACATAATCACACTAACCCTGCTACAAAGTTCACAATTGTTTTATTTTATAAAAAATTATTTTATGAAACTTTATTATAGAACAAACTTGAAAACAGATTATTTATTTTGTGACGGAATATAAACGAACTAGCATGTCATGTCGTTACTATGACAACTACCATTTAGTGTGACAGACAAGTAAATTAAATACATAATACTTAAAATGTTAAACTACACATCACTTGTTTCAGTGGGTGTTGATTAATTTACCCAAAACCCAGTCAAATTTTTTACACTGTCTCTTTAACTTTAGAAACTATCAGAACCAGCAGTCTGAAGTACAAAGCTCCTTCAGTCAGGCGTTGTTATTTAAATATTCCCATGTTAACAGAAGTCTGATTATAGTTCTATTGAAAATCGTAGATGTAAATATGTTTTACTGTTCGATGTTATCACAGTTTGGTGAGAAACTTGAGCAAGTGTTCTGTAATCGAGTTTTTTACGAAGTGAAGTTGCTAGTAATAGTACAAGACCACGAGAAACCTTATCTGTTGTTTCTGATAAAAGACACTTAAGGAAACACATCAATGTGACACAGCGTCTTATTGCACAGTAGAGAGCAACGCCATCATGTGTACGTTAAGATAGCTAACAGGCTTCATGGTTTGATTAAATCCTGTACAGTTGATCTCTGTTATTTTATATGTTATTAACAGGTGCAACCTTTGGTGGTCTTCTCAGTCTGTGTTTATTTACATATTTCTCTCTCTCTCTTTTGCAAGTGGTTAAACATTTATGTGTATGGAGTTCTAAATCCTTCTCCGAGTGTTGCTTATATTGATTTCAGAATGTGACAGGCACCTTTATATTGTTGTACAGAAAATAGTGTAGTTGTAATGTTATGTGTTACGGATATTTCCATAAATGTAAAGAAAGAAACAAAATCAAATAGTCAAGAGACGACAGGAGTTGCTTAGGTAAATACAAGTGATTAGATAACAGCCTAGGTGGCGTCACAGGTTCAGTAGAAGTTTTATTGGTACTCACGAGCCCAGCAGATAAGGTTTTATTTCACTTATTCCCTCGTGGTTGGCAGACCTTTAAAAATAGCATATTACATTAATTAAGCGTATTATTAACTTAAAGTGCTGTAGTCCAGTCTAGCTGGTGAATTCTGGTATTGAACGAAAGGCCTACTGGATATGATGACTCTTGACGAACAACAACTATACACACACACACACACACACATACAGTGGCATAGCGGAATATCTGCAGACGTACAACACTATAAGCCGGGTTTCGATACCCGTGGTGGGCGGAGCACATATAGCCCACTGTGTAACTTTGTGCTTAACGTAGAACAAACAAACCTGAAGATTATGTTTACATAATGAGTAAGAACAAGTGTTCACATGACGAGTTAGGACTGTATACAAGTGTTTACATGACGAGTTAGGACTGTATACAAGTGTTTACATGACGAGTTAGGACTGTATACAAGTGTTTACATGATGAATCAGAACAGTATACAAGTGTTTACATGATGAATCAGAACAGTATACAAGTGTTTACATGATGAATCAGAACAGTATACAAGTGTTTACATGACGAGTCAGGGCTGTATACAAGCGTTTACATGACGAGTCAGGGCTGTATACAAGCGTTTACATGACGAGTCAGAATTGTATACAAGTGTTACATGACGAGTCAGAATTGTATACAAGTGTTACATGACGAGTAAGAATTGTATACAAGTGTTACATGACGAGTAAGAATTGTATACAAGTGTTACATGGCGAGTCAGAACTGTATAGAAGTGTTTACATGACGAGTCAGAACTGTATAGAAGTGTTTACATGACGAGTCAGAACTATATAGAAGTGTTTACATGACGAGTCAGAACTGTATAGAAGTGTTTACATGACGAGTCAGAACTGTATAGAAGTGTTTACATGACGAGTCAGAACTGTATAGAAGTGTTTACATGACGAGTCAGAACTGTATAGAAGTGTTTACATGACGAGTCAGAACTGTATAGAAGTGTTTACATGACGAGTCAGAACTGTATAGAAGTGTTTACATGACGAGTCAGAACTGTATAGAAGTGTTTACATGACGAGTCAGAACTGTATAGAAGTGTTTACATGACGAGTCAGAACTGTATAGAAGTGTTACATGACGAGTCAGAACTGTATAGAAGTGTTTACATGACGAGCCAGGACTGTAGCTAAATTTTTATGATGATGAGTAAGGACTGTAGACAAGTGGTTACATGAGTAAGAACTGTAGACAAGTGGTTACATGAGTAAGAACTGTAGACAAGTGGTTACATGACGCATGAGGAGTACGAATACTAAAGTAGGTGGTTGTATCGTGAACCATGTAGTGTCACCGGATTGTGGATCTAATACACTTGGACGATTTATATAAAACCTATCACAGCTGGAGTGAAACTAATATCTGATGTCAGTGGTTTAGTGAACACATTTGGTATGCTATTCATAATGTTTAGATGTTTCTCTTCGTCTGATTGGTACGTATTATCGCATTTTCAATAATTCGTGCCCATGTACAATGTTATTGTGAGGTAGATAAGGGGTAAGGGCTTACCGTATAAAGCCGACTTTAACTGGTAAAAGAGTTGGCGGTGAGTAATAATGACTAGCTGCCTTCCCTCTAGTATTGGCGGTGAGTAATAATGACTAGCTGCCTTCCCTCTAGTATTGGCGGTTAGTAATAATGACTAGCTGCCTTCCCTCTAGTATTGGCGGTGAGTAATAATGACTAGCTGCCTTCCCTCTAGTATTGCACTGGAAAATTAGGGATGTCTAACGCAAATAGCCCTCGTGTAGCTTTGCGCCAAATTGAAAACAAAACAAAGGAAAAACAAAGAAGGATTGTGATTTACACCAGTCAGGTTATGTGGACCAAATATTACTTTCAGATATTATTTACCATAGTAACGATGTTGTATTATAATGTGGTAACTCAGAAGTAAAAGTGAAACTTCTCGACTCCTGCTAAGAAGGGAAATTCTGTTATGTAACGACATCGTTACGTATTTGCTTACATATGTATGTACCGTGAGTTTTAGGATTCGATTTGAATACCTGAAAACAAACAAACGTACATCTCTTGTATGTTTATAATATCGGTAGATATTTACATTCAACATACTTAAGAATTTTACCTAGAATTAACTGACATATACAGAAAAAAGTGGTCTATGTGGACAGTACATAGACAAAATAAACTAAAAACTCACATTCCATACTATGAGAACTTTCATCCTGAATATATAGGTTTCATGACTTAGAATTTAATGTTTATCTGCCTTAGAATTTTAAAATGTATAAAACAGACAGCGAAAAACTTATATTCGTGACTGTTTAATTTTAGTTGTTTTTTCTAAAATTACCGATTTTAAAGCTCTCTTTGCCTGTGGTCATGGGAAACAGAAACGTAGTGGATCTTTCCAAGATATATTCAATAAAATGTTTTAAATATCTCTGTAGTACTGTGTTTGGATAATAGATGCTTCTGATTACATATCCGTCAGCAAGTTTTCTCTCAAGTTTTTAATGGGATAAATTTTATGTGTATTGTGTATTTGTAACTTTAATATTTTTTAAATTTTCAAGAAATAGGTCTCTTTAATTGTTCTTATTATTAAATAACGTTTTAATGTGTTTTATAAATTAAATTTGTACATATTTTATGCCATGTTTAAATATAAACACCTTACGGAGTTTATTTTTCACAAGCCTCTTTAAGTTATGAAACCAACAATTTTTTGTATATAATAATTTTCAATAAATAATTAGAATAAAAAAAACGCTACGAAGTTTTTATTTTTTACACAGATATTTTTAAGGCGACGATCAAATCTAGAATTTTAGCTTTTTAAGCCCTAAAAGCGTGCGACTGAGCCATTTCGGGGATGGGGGTTGTGAGAAGAATTTCCTAGTTGTCAGTTTTTGAATTTTATCCTATTTTTCTTAAATTCCCGACTTAACCGCTAGTTTACGGCCATTTTGTTTTCGTTCACGTGGCTTGCAGTGGGTGAAGAGAATGTGTAGGCCTAATCTCTTTTGATTAATGGAGTCGGTCATTGGGGTTGCTGCAAACAGCTGAAGTTCACGTTTCAGACGCAGGGGGTAATTCATCTACACCGTATCAGGTTTTTCTAGCAGTTTAGGGTATATTAATAACAAGGACGAGGCAAAGACGGACATTCATATACTTTCAACAGACAGAGGCAATAAGTAAATAGATTCGAAGAGGCGTACCTACAACTCATAGAAGTGAAAAAGGGAAGAAAGAGATAGAAAGGAAGGCGTGTATAGTAAAGATAACATAAGATTTACATTATAACGTCTCCAACTAAGGGGGTATGATCGGAGACGGTATTCCAACTACTGACACTTAGATTGTGGCTCAGGTGGCCTAACTGTTAGTCTGACTGGCCTAAACACAACTTCTTGTCTTATTATAATGGAATTTCATTGTACTTGGCTTAACTTTATTAGCTGTCTTAGTAAGGTATGATCTTACTGAGCTCGACATATTTAGCTATCTCAGTGGGGCTTAGTCTTACTGAGTTGACACATCTAGCTGTCTCAGTGGAGTTTGATTTTACTGGGCTTATGTTTTCGTTCTATAAACTGGTGTGTTCTAGTCAGATGATCCTCTTAAAGAAAACGGCACGAGCCTCAGATTTATCTGTTTTATATAATCAATACTGATTCGTTATGTAAATGAGACGGAAAAACAAGTCCAGACATGTTCATTTCGGAAACGTGTGTGAAAGAAAGGTGATGTTAAATCATAAATGTTCTCACTCTAAAGTTCCACAATGAAGAACTTTATTCTATACAGAGGGCGCTGTTAATCCATGAAGATTGTTTACATTTTGTTTTGTTGTTAAAAAAATTATAAAGGTCTGGATTTTTTTTGCTAGTATTTTACTTAAAACTAGGGAAGATATTCTTTTCATTATGGCTTGGTGGTTAGGGCGCTTGATTCGCGATATGCAAGTCATAGGTTCGAATCCTCGTCACCGAACATATTCACTCTTTCAGTCGTGAAAACATTATAATGTGACGGTCAATCCCAGTAGTCGTTCGTAAAAGAGTAGCTTAAACTTGAGGGGTGGGCTATATTACAGTTCAACTGTTTACCGACAGGAAAGCTTTCTCATGTATAACGCAATGCTCTTAGATTGTCAGAATATCACTATTACAGCCGTTTGTGAAGCAGTTATTGGTTCTGGTTTTGACGTCACAACAACAGAGAAAACACTAACAACGTTTATGTAATTGTTTGGTAAGGGCTATCTGTGCTAATAGTGATGCAAGCAAACACCATCCACCGTAAGATACTCTAATGGAATAGTGGAATTTAACCGTCACTCTTATAACGTACCCACGATTCCAAGATACGGAGCGAAATCTTTTTCTCGGCGGTAACGGGATTTGAACCAAGATTTTCGGATCTACAGTCCGATACTTTAACCACTGGGCTGTGTCCGGACCATCGTAATTATTAATAGTAGGTTGTTTGGAGTCTGAACGTGACGGCCACAAACTTCCGCATGACACTTATCATCTGATTTTTATGTGGTAGAAATACCAACACATCTCTTTTCGTTATATTTATTTCACACAAGGAGGCGTGCGTATCTACTGAGGGATTTATACGGGCTCTCTGACGTGTTGTGTGTATCATAGCAATCAGTGAAGTATTGGAAGCTTCAACTGAGAGTTAACAGTGCGTCTTCCCAAAGAGCACGAGAGACACACTAGTGAACGTAACGTTTCATCAGCACAAACAAAACGTTCGTTTCTGACGAGTGTGTTCACGTTTTATCAACACAAACATCAGTCACGAGGGAGCGCTGAGCACGCTTTAAGTTCATAATGAGTTTCCATGAGACTGGTATTGATTTACTGTTGTCTTTGTTTTGAATGCACAAAGTGTAAATCATAGAGATGAGACCTCTTTAGAAACTAAATTTACGAGGAACCTTTGGGTACGAACTTTCTTTTGCTCGCGTCTGTTGTTGACATTTTATCAACTTATGGGGTTTATTACTAAATCCACTCGTGGTTATTTGAATGTTGGTTCTTGAAATTAGAAAGCTAACTTTGTCTTATTCATTATGTGCTTGTCCTTAACAAGAGATATATCAGGTGATGATGTACACGTAACAATAAAATACCTTTAAAGAAAGATACGTGTAAAGTTCAAGTGTAAATTGTCATTTATTGACATTCAGTTTACCACTTTTCACCACGTTTCAGAGAACAAATATAAAATTAATGTGTAACTACGTAACACCGTACACACTTGAAACTATATTAAAAATGTATTTCTTAGTGTAACCGTAGTTCGGGGTGACAAATAGTGTCAACCGTAGTTCGGGGTGACAAATAGTGTCAACCGTAGTTCGGAGTGACAAATAGTGTCAACCGTAGTTCGGAGTGACAAATAGTGTCAACCGTAGTTCGGAGTGACAAATACTGACAACCGTAGTTCGGTGTGACAAATAGTGTCAACCGTAGTTCGGTGTAACAAATAGTGCCTCATCCATCGTCTTGAAGCATTACGAAATAGTACTAAAGTTTTCATTTTTCGGTTTTGAAATTTCTCGAAAACTGAAGGGTTGTCCGCACTAACAGTCCCTAATTTTGATGTTTGTGTGTTTGTTTTCATGAAAAGCTACACGAGGACTTGAGTTAACCATCTTTATTTTTGTGGTCATAAACTAGACGGAATGCAGTCATTTCACGGCAGCTGCCAGCTTTTAAGATACTTTAGTCAGATTGACTATCAGGATATGACTGTCACACTTTAAACATACTTATAACTCCAAAATGCGGTAAAGAGACAGGAACCATAAAACCTTAGTCGCACAGTACAACACACTAACACTGATCCATACTCGGTCGTCCCTAATTTTGCACCGGCTGGTTAGAAATACAGGCGATTAATCAACAGCACTCGCTGCCAATTCGTAAGATACTTTTGTCAGTGAAGTGACAATAGTGATTCTTATGTTATATTGTCCCAACACAGGAAAACAATTCCTCGAGGTTAAGATGGCATCCAGCAAGAGACGCAGACAGAATAAAAACACAATAAAACATATTCTGGAATACTGTCGTACAGTTCAGCTGTATACCACACGGCTCATAATCTCAAAATTTCGATTTCGATATATACGATGAGCAGAGACCACATAGCCCAAAAAAACACAGATGTTAGTTTGAATCTCACACGCACACACTATCAAGAGCCTTCAGCCATAGTATCTCGTGCTGCCATCTGTTATCATTTTTCTGCAGCTTACAACTGAGTTTCTATGAAATACAACATTAAGTAAATTTGGAAAAGATAAGGAAACCGTAAAAGATTCCGGAAGGAAGTCCATTAACGAAACCTTTAATGGATTACATAAGATTGATAACCTTATACAGGCAGTCAATTACCTGGACAAACACATGCTGTTTGATTCCACTCTTCCAGTCAATCATCGCATTTTCGTTGTCGCGTCTGTGTCTAGATTTCGAGTGAATTTCAAATGGACGTTTATAAATCTATATTTAAGCGATAAGTTACAAGCTTTCTATAAATTATAATTAATTCCATTAACTTGTTTAGGCTAAGGACAATGCGTTGATAAGGTAATGTGAACAACCCGAGACTAAGACTTTGAAAAGCTACACCACATGGCCAAAATTATGTGGATATCCGATCATCATACCCATTTGTGCTTGTTGAACATCTCATTCCAAAACCACGGAGTTGGTCTTCCCTTTGCTGCTATAACAGCTTCCACTCTTCTAGGAAGGTTTTTCGTTAGATTTTGGACATGGCTGCGGGGATTCATTCCCATTCAGTCACAAGAGTATCAGTGAGGTCGGGTACTGATGTCGGGCGAGAAGGCTTGGCTTGCAGTCGACGTTCTAATTATTCTTAAAGGTGTTCGATGGGGTTGAGGTCAGGGCTCTGTGTAGGCCAGTCAAATTCTTCCACACCAACCTCAGCAAATAATGTCTTTATGGACCTCGCTTTATGACGGGGGCATTGTCTTGCTGAAACAAAAAAGGGCCTTCCCCAAACTGTTGCCACAAAGTTGGAAGCAGACATTTCTCTAGAATGTCATTGTGTGCTGTAGAATTAATATTTCCCTTCATTGGAACTAAAGAGCCCAAACCATTATTTCTCCTCCACAAAACTTTACAGTTGGTACTGTGTATTCAGGCAGGTAGCGTTCTCTTGGCATCCGCTAAACCCCGACTTTTCCGTCAGACTGTCAGATAGTGAAGCATGATTCATCACTCCAGAGAACATGTTTTCACTGCTCCAGAGTCCAATGGCGGTATGCTTTACACCACTCCAGCCGACACTTGACATTGCACATGGTGATCTTAGGCTTGTGTGCAGCTACTCAGCCATGAAAACTCATTTTATGAAGCTCTCGACCAACAGTTCTTGTGCTGACGTTGCTTCCACAGGCAGTTTGGAACTCGGTAGTGAGTGTTGCAATTGTGGACAGACGATTTTTACGTGCTACGCGCTTCAGCACTCGGTGGTTTCGTTCTGTGAGCTTACGTAGCCTACCGCTTTGTGGCTGAGCTGTTGTTGCTCCTAAACGTTTCCACATCACAATAACAGTACTTACAGTTGACCGAGGCAGCTCTAGCAGGGCAGAAATTTGACGAACTGACTTGTTGGGAAGGTGGCAACATATGACAGTGTCACGTTGAAAGTCACTGAGCTCTTCAGTACGACCCATTCTTCTGCCAGTGTTTGTCTATGGAGGTTGCATGGGGTGTATGCTTGATTTTATGCACCTGTTAGCAATGGGTGTGGCTGAAATAGCCGAACCCACTAATTAGAAGGGGTGTCCACATACTTTTGGCCATGTAGTTTATGTAGCAGCTTTCAGTCTAGAGCTTACGTTAAACGATACTAGATTTTTATTTCAGTATAAAATACCTTCCATCCCTAGTGACCCAACTGAATACTGGGTTTTTGTAATCGTGGTGGGTAGAGAAGAGATAATCTGGTATACAGTGATGGTGCTGGAAACACACGTAACTTTAAGAACTCGAGATCGATATCAGCAAAAACTCTATAACCCGAGCGCTTTCAAAATGAAGACCTTTCTTGCCCCTGAAGAAGAAAGGTCCACCTTTCGAAAGTGTTTGTGTTATAGTGTTTTTATTAATGTATTTTAACCCGTTATACAGTAATACTTTCATACCTATAGGTATCTTGGTATATAGTGTGTACAGTAATACCTTCATACCTACAGGTATCTTGGTATATAGTGTGTACAGTAATACTTTCTTATCTATAGGTATCTTGGTATATAGTGTGTACAGTAATACTTTCATACCAGAACACTGTTTAACTGTTTCTTTGTGTACCAACAGGACATCTGTAACCAAACACGGTTTAACTGTTTCTCTGTAAACCGACATGACATCTGTAACCGAAAACTGTTTATTTTGTTTGTGACGTTCGTTTGAAAGGTTTAAATATAGGGTGAAACAGGAATTACCAGCGAATATTGGGTTAACGTTAGATGATTGTAACATGTATTAGAATACTGAGTGCTTTGTACACCATACAATCGGTGCTTTGAGGGAGCCAACCTCTATATTGTATATGAAGTGATATGATATTTGAGTTTATTTTCCACATTCATAATATACAATAATTTTCGGTAAAAACATCACAAAATAAGTAATAAAACTAGTTGTATTAAATGTAGAATGACGTAGAGATGTCAGTAACAAAGATAATGTACGGATGATACAGCTGTACGTTGATCATGCGTTCTTTCCGTACTGTACATTCTTCGGAGTTCAGAATTATGGAAAGCGTTGATGAATAACATTAGTGTATCAAAGAAACTGGTATAATATTAATAATATATATTACTATAAAAACAAAACACATGTTCTCTTATCAACCAACTTAAATGAAATTGTATAAAAGAAAGGGTAAACAAGTAATAAAAAAATTGTGAAAGTATGATGTAGGGACTACAGTTCAAAACCAAGGTAGGGAGGAAGTGATACGTATTTACATAAAGATCTGTACATAAGTACCCAAGTGTTTCCAAAAATAACTTAGCAACTAAATGTTGAATCCCTGTCGATTACATTAATTCAGGTTTTTTATTAAACATTTTAATTTAATAGTGCTATCCAGTGTTATAGTGTGTAGTAACCATGAGCTTGTAAGATTGACTGGATACTTATGTAGGGATATTTGTATGGTATTACGTATGCCTTGTCTCTATGCTTCATACTGCTTACTTTTATCCTAATTTTTATTACTTGTATTACGTAACTCGACTTTATTGTTGTGACGTTTACAATATGCGCTTTCTACTTCATAACAGTGTTACGTCATAGCGTAGGGATGTTCTACAAAATCTGACCAATTACATCTCGGCAGATGTGATGTGTTATGGGACGAGGGAGTTATAAAATATGTGTGGTAATTTTAGTTTGTGAAGTGAGGAAAGTAAACCGTTGTAGTTTTTCTGTTAAATCTAATAACAAGTAAACCGAAACAAAGGTCGTTATCTTATTAATGAAAGAAAAATACATTTTTATTACTGTAATAGTAAACCAGAAAGAACAACCTGTCGTTAACCTGCTAACATTAAATACGAAACAAATAACTGTCGCTAATATGGTAATATTAATTATCAGAGAAGAACAGGTCGGTAACATGGTAATAATTATTAACGATGACCTGGTCGGTTAGAATGGTAATATTGATTATCAAAGAACAACTGGTCGTTAACATGGTAATATTAATTATTTAATATGACCTGGTCGTTACCATGGTAATGGAAATTATCAGAGAAGAACTAGTTGTTCTTCTTAATGTTACAATATTTAATTAGTAAAGATGAAATGGTCATTACCATTGGTAATATTAACTGGTAAAGATGAAATGTCTTTTACTATGATAATATTAATTATCAGTGAAGAACTGGTTGTTAACGTGACAATATTTAATTAGTAAAGATGAAGTGGTCATTACCATGGTAATATTAATTAGTAAAGATGAACTGTATTTTAATATAATAATATTAATTATCAAACATAAACTGGTTGTTAACGTGACAATATTTAATTAGTAAAGATGAAGTGGTCATTACCATGGTAATATTAATTAGTAAAGATGAACTGTATTTTAATATAATAATATTAATTATCAAACATAAACTGGTTGTTAACGTGACAATATTTAATTAGTAAAGATGAAGTGGTCATTACCATGGTAATATTAATTAGTAAAGATGAACTGTATTTTAATATAATAATATTAATTATCAAACATAAACTGGTTGTTAACGTAACAATATTTAATTAGTAAAGTTGAAGTGGTCATTACCATGGTAATATTAATTAGTAAAGATGAACTGTATTTTAATATAATAATATTAATTATCAAACATAAACTGATTGTTAACGTGACAATATTTAATTAGTAAAGATGAAGTGGTCATTACCATGGTAATATTAATTAGTAAAGATGAACTGTATTTTAATATAATAATATTAATTATCAAACATAAACTGGTTGTTAACGTGACAATATTTAATTAGTAAAGATGAAATGGTCATTACCATGGTAATATTAATTAGTAAAGATGAACTGTATTTTAATATAATAATATTAATTATCAAACATAAACTGGTTGTTAACGTGACAATATTTAATTAGTAAAGATGAAGTGGTCATTACCATGGTAATATTAATTAGTAAAGATGAACTGTATTTTAATATAATAATATTAATTATCAAACATAAACTGATTGTTAACGTGACAATATTTAATTAGTAAAGATGAAGTGGTCATTACCATGGTAATATTAATTAGTAAAGATGAACTGTATTTTAATATAATAATATTAATTATCAAACATAAACTGGTTGTTAACGTGACAATATTTAATTAGTAAAGATGAAATGGTCATTACCATGGTAATATTAATTAGTAAAGATGAACTGTATTTTAATATAATAATATTAATTATCAAACATAACCTGGTTGTTAACGTGACAATATTTAATTAGTAAAGATGAAGTGGTCATTACCATGGTAATATTAATTAGTAAAGATGAACTGTATTTTAATATAATAATATTAATTATCAAACATAAACTGGTTGTTAACGTGACAATATTTAATTAGTAAAGATGAAGTGGTCATTACCATGGTAATATTAATTAGTAAAGATGAACTGTATTTTAATATAATAATATTAATTATCAAACATAAACTGGTTGTTAACGTGACAATATTTAATTAGTAAAGTTGAAGTGGTCATTACCATAGTAATATTAATTAGTAAAGATGAACTGTATTTTAATATAATAATATTAATTATCAAACATAAACTGATTGTTAACGTGACAATATTTAATTAGTAAAGATGAAGTGGTCATTACCATGGTAATATTATTTAGTAAAGATGAACTGTATTTTAATATAATAATATTAATTATCAAACATAAACTGGTTGTTAACGTGACAATATTTAATTAGTAAAGATGAAGTGGTCATTACCATGGTAATATTATTTAGTAAAGATGAACTGTATTTTAATATAATAATATTAATTATCAAACATAAACTGGTTGTTAACGTGACAATATTTAATTAGTAAAGTTGAAGTGGTCATTACCATGGTAATATTAATTAGTAAAGATGAACTGTATTTTAATATAATAATATTAATTATCAAACATAAACTGGTTGTTAACGTGACAATATTTAATTAGTAAAGATGAAGTGGTCATTACCATGGTAATATTATTTAGTAAAGATGAACTGTATTTTAATATAATAATATTAATTATCAAACATAAACTGGTTGTTAACGTGACAATATTTAATTAGTAAAGATGAAGTGGTCATTACCATGGTAATATTAATTATCAAACATAAACTGGTTGTTAACGTGACAATATTTAATTAGTAAAGCTGAAGTGGTCATTACCATGGTAATATTAATCTCAACGAAGTAATGCTTACTTAGTTTTATATCAAGTATCTATGTATATTTGATAAATTGTAATTTATAAAGTTATAATATACTCGAATGTCAAAGTGAATCGTTAAGTTTCTAGTCATTATTTGAAACTGACAGAGACCTGTTGTTCTCTCAGTGAATTAAGGACTTGTTATCTTGTTGACTGAGATGTTTCCTTTTTACAACATTATCAAGTTAAGGAGAAAGAGGTTACAGTTAACGCCAAGCTATATTCACTTTAATGTCTTCCATCAGGAGTTGTACAAAGTTCCTCAATACACGAGTGCATTAATTGGGTCTTTCCGTCCAGGGGAACAGCCACAGGCTTCAACTCTTGAAAAAACCGACATAGTGTATGTGTGAGGTCAGTGGGTGGTTTTATCACATGGAGAAGTTCGTAACCTTGTAGTATACAGTCGATTTGTAATGGATACCACGAGTTATTAGTTGGTGTACATGTAACAACACAAGCATGGCAAACTGATTTAAGTGTAGTGAATAAGTCGTTAGTTCTCGCATGTTTTTAACATTATTATATATATTACCAATAACGTCAGTAAGATTTTTGGTATCACTGTTTATACGTAGCTATTTGATTTTTTAAACATAAAAACAATTATGTTAAGCTACTACAAGCGCTGACAACATCGTGTGCATGTGGCTACTACAAGGAACACGTACGTGTCTTGTGTTAAGTACTCTTTAAGAGAGCTTTACTAGTCATGAACTTTTGGAAATAGAACAGGGTGTTTTAGCCTATTCATGAAATGTTGAAAACAGAACAGGGTGTATTAGCCAAGCCATGAACTGTTGAAAACAGAACAGGGTGTATTAGCCAAGCCATGAACTGTTGAAAACAGAACAGGGTGTATTAGCCAAGCCATGAACTGTTGAAAACAGAACAGGGTGTATTAGCCAAGTCATGAACTGTTGAAAACGGAACAGGGTGTATTAGCCAAGTCATGAACTGTTGAAAACGGAACAGGGTGTATTAGCCAAGTCATGAACTGTTGAAAACGGAACAGGGTGTATTAGCCAAGTCATGAACTGTTGAAAACGGAACAGGGTGTATTAGCCAAGTCATGAACTGTTGAAAACGGAACAGGGTGTATTAGCCAAGCCATGAACTGTTGAAAACAGAACAGGGTGTATTAGCCAAGCCATGAACTGTTGAAAACAGAACAGGGTGTATTAGCCAAGCCATGAACTCTTGAAAACAGAACAGGGTGTATTAGCCAAGTCATGAACTGTTGAAAACAGAACAGGGTGTATTAGCCAAGTCATGAACTGTTGAAAACAGAACAGGGTGTATTAGCCAAGTCATGAACTGTTGAAAACAGAACAGGGTGTATTAGCCTAGTCATGAACTGTTAGAAACAAAACAGGATGTTTTAGCCTAGTCAAGAAATGTTAGAAACAGAACAATGTTTTAATCTACTCACATCAGTGCAAAGTAACACTACAAATGTATCATGTTATATAGCAGTAAAGTGAGTTAGATACTATAGACAATTAGTGGTTTGAAGAAGGTTTCTTTTTTTGAAGTAAGATGTAGCACTAGTTGTGGGAGTTTGTTTTTATTTTCTCGTCAGTATCGACATCACGGTAACTTTTTATTCCTCGGGGTGGGGTGGGGTTATGTAGCAACGTGATCGAGTGGTGAGTTTGGCTTGAGAGATTTAAATTGAACCTATTTCATGGGTCTCCGACAACAAAACATAAAGTAGAATACCTGGTGTAATAAAGCGTCCCGAGAGTTAAAAAGTCCAAGGTTTTTGTCATGGTTTAGAAAAGCTGCTGCTTAGAAACGTGAAATAACAACTGAAAATGAACTTACGGAGATTTGAAGGATTGTTTGTTTCGCGCCCATTTATACTTTTCAAACACTGTCAACGCTTGAATCCAAAGATTAGAGGGAAGGAAACTAGTTAACACTAGTCTCGCTTCTCCATTATGACCAGAGTGGAAGGCGTTTGGGGAGCAAAAGGCCTCAAACAGCGAATCATCGGATGGGCAAGCTCAAAATACACAAAGCCTAAGGGCTAGGAGGGGATAGAACAGAGTTTATTCTATAAGGAACATTAACATCCACACATACGTGTATGTTTTATGTGATAGACATTTCTTGTGAGGACGTATTATTCAGTTGTTTTATTTATTTCTAACCTACTAATTCAAACTACTAGCGTACTGCCATCTATGTTTCACTTTAGTAACCATGACTTAGAACTCACGTCAATTAATTGTACTGTTTAAAATTGTATCTGTTCAACCGGAAGGCAGTTTACAGAGTCGGATTTTAAGTTGAGTTGACAGACCGTTTTGTAAGGAAACAAAGTTCTTTCGAATATTTCATACTTTTCAGAACTACAGAAGAGTCAGCTTATAATATGTGCAGTTCAGTCCAATAAATAAGAGGGTTGTGGAGAACTAAAACCAGGTATTGGTTCTCTAGAAGGGTTTAATGTGTTTTAACTAAAATCAGGTATTGGTTCTCTAGAAGGGTTTGATGTGTTTTAACTCAAACCAGGTATTGGTTCTCTGGAAGGGTTTGATGTGTTTTAACTCAAACCAGGTATTGATTCTCTGGAAAGGTTTGATGTGTTTTAACTAAAATCAGGTATTGGTTCTCTAGAAGGGTTTGATGTGTTTTAACTCAAACCAGGTATTGATTCTCTGGAAAGGTTTGATGTGTTTTAACTAAAATCAGGTATTGGTTCTCTAGAAGGGTTTGATGTGTTTTAACTAAAACATGGTATTGGTTCTCTAGAAGGGTTTGATGTGTTTTAACTCAAACCAGGTATTGGTTCTCTAGAAGGGTTTGATGTGTTTTAACTCAAACCAGGTATTGATTTTCTGGAAAGGTTTGATGTGTTTTAACTCAAACCAGGTATTGGTTCTCTGGAAGGGTTTGATGTGTTTTAACTCAAACCAGGTATTGGTTCTCTGGAAGGGTTTGATGTGTTTTAACTCAAACCAGGTATTGATTCTCTGGAAAGGTTTGATGTGTTTTAACTAAAACCAGGTAATTGGTTCACTAGACGTATTTGATGTGTTTTAACTAAAACCAGGTAATTGGTTCACTAGACGTATTTGATGTGTTTTAACTAAAACCAGGTATTGGTTCACTAGAAGAATTTGATGTGTTTTAACTAAAACAAGGTATTGGTTCACTAGAAGAATTTGGTGTGTTTTAACTAAAACAAGGTATTGGTTCACTAGAAGAATTTGATGTGTTTTAACTAAAACAAGGTATTGGTTCACTAGAAGAATTTGATGTGTTTTAACTAAAACAAGGTATTGGTTCACTAGAAGAATTTGATGTGTTTTAACTAAAACAAGGTATTGGTTCACTAGAAGAATTTGATGTGTTTTAACTAAAACAAGGTATTGGTTCACTAGAAGAATTTGGTGTGTGTTAACTAAAACAAGGTATTAGTTCACTAGAAGAATTTGGTGTGTTTTAACTAAAACAAGGTATTGGTTCACTAGAAGAATTTGGTATGTTTTAACTAAAACAAGGTATTGGTTCACTAGAAGAATTTGGTGTGTGTTAACTAAAACAAGGTATTAGTTCACTAGAAGAATTTGGTGTGTTTTAACTAAAACAAGGTATTGGTTCACTAGAAGAATTTGGTGTGTTTTAACTAAAACAAGGTATTGGTTCACTAGAAGAATTTGGTGTGTTTTAACTAAAACAAGGTATTGGTTCACTAGAAGGGTTTGATGTGTTTTAACTTCAACATGATATTGTTTGTTCTAATCTGTTTATTTTGTGTAAAACTAAAGGACTTAGTGTTCACATTATCTTTACATACGCTCTCTCTTGAAGGTTAAGAGAGAAAATATGGCCTTTATGTTTTCAAGTTATAATTGTATGATATATTCTTGTTATAAGTCTATAATATATTCAGGTTATAATTCTATAATATATTCAAGTCAGTGATACAGTTTATATTCTTCTGTTGTTTTATTAACAGTTTTTTTATATTTAATTTCAGATCATATCAAACTCTATCAAAACACAGTAGAACTGATAACATATCTCATCAAAATGGTTTCGAGGGGTCACTACTATCGACATTAGTATTAAACAGAACAGAAGAGACAAGTATCAACGAACTGCAAGCCCCATGGTAGGATCATGAGTTTTAACAAATAATTTATTTAGTTTAAAATATGCATTTTAACCATAATACGTGAGCCAACGGATCTTGAAAATTTCAGGACAACTATGGTTGTTCCTGGTAACCCTACTACTGGACTTAGTTGAAACAAAACAGTCCTAACAAAAACTGTAAGGGTTTGTTATCATACAGTGGGTTAGCTATGTTTTATAGAAACAGACAGATTACAGGAACTAACACAGTTTGTATGACAAGCTTGGACACTTTTATTAAAGTTAAAAATCAAATATAGTATTGTATAAACTGTACAGTCATTCACAGTGATAGATATTGTTTGTTAATTCTGTAGAAACCAACAACTTTAAAATTAGTTGGCTTATTTGGTAAAAATTACACATACAAGTATGTGGAAATTAGGTCAGGTGATTTATTATTGGAGCCTTGAGAAATATTATATAAATATATCTGTATCATGATAACAATATTTAAAGCATGATATAGAATTTAAAGAAATGTTTTAATCTTATATACACTGAAGTATCACTTTTATATGTATGAAACTTTGAAAACATAAATAAAAAATATTATGTGGTGTATCAACTGATTATAAACTTTTTCATGTAGTAGAGTAACTGGTTATGAAGTATATCATGTAATAGAGTAACTGGTTATGAAGTATATCATGTAATAGAGTAACTGGTTATGAAGTATATCATGTAGTAGAGTAACTGGTTATGAAGTATATCATGTAGTAGAGTAACTGGTTATGAAGTATATCATGTAGTAGAGTAACTGGTTATGAAGTATATCATGTAGTAGAGTAACTGGTTATGAAGTATATCATGTAGTGTATCAACTGGTTATGAAGTATATCATGTAGTGTATCAACTGGTTATGAAGTATATCATGTAGTGTATCAACTGGTTATGAAGTATATCATGTAGTGTATCAACTGGTTATGAAGTATATCATGTAGTAGAGTAACTGGTTATGAAGTATATCATGTAGTGTATCAACTGGTTATGAAGTATATCATGTAGTGTATCAACTGGTTATGAAGTATATCATGTAGTGTATCAACTGGTTATGAAGTATATCATGTAGTGTATCAACTGGTTATGAAGTATATCATGTAGTGTATCAACTGGTTATGAAGTATATCATGTAGTGTATCAACTGGTTATGAAGTATATCATGTAGTGTATCAACTAGTTATGAAGTATATCATGTAGTGTATCAACTGGTTATGAAGTATATCATGTAGTAGAGTAACTGGTTATGAAGTATATCATGTAGTAGAGTAACTGGTTATGAAGTATATCATGTAGTAGAGTAACTGGTTATGAAGTATATCATGTAGTAGAGTAACTGGTTATGAAGTATATCATGTAGTAGAGTAACTGGTTATGAAGTATATAATGTAGTAGAGTAACTGGTTATGAAGTATATAATGTAGTAGAGTAACTGGTTATGAAGTATATCATGTAGTAGAGTAACTGGTTATGAAGTATATCATGTAGTAGAGTAACTGGTTATGAAGTATATCATGTAGTGTATCAACTGGTTATGAAGTATATCATGTAGTAGAGTAACTGGTTATGAAGTATATCATGTAGTAGAGTAACTGGTTATGAAGTATATCATGTAGTGTATCAACTGGTTATGAAGTATATCATGTAGTGTATCAACTGGTTATAAAGTATATCATGTAGTGTATCAACTGGTTATAAAGTATATCATGTAGTGTATCAACTGGTTATGAAGTATATCATGTAGTGTATCAACTGGTTATGAAGTATATCATGTAGTACAGTAACTGGTTATGAAGTATATCATGTAGTACAGTAACTGGTTATGAAGTATATCATGTAGTACAGTAACTGGTTATGAAGTATATCATGTAGTACAGTAACTGGTTATGAAGTATATCATGTAGTAGAGTAACTGGTAATGAAGTATATCATGTAGTAGAGTAACTGGTTATGAAGTATATCATGTAGTAGAGTAACTGGTTATGAAGTATATCATGTAGTAGAGTAACTGGTTATGAAGTATATCATGTAGTAGAGTAACTGGTTATGAAGTATATCATGTAGTGTATCAACTGGTTATGAAGTATATCATGTAGTGTATCAACTAGTTATGAAGTATATCATGTAGTGTATCAACTGGTTATGAAGTATATCATGTAGTAGAGTAACTGGTTATGAAGTATATCATGTAGTAGAGTAACTGGTTATGAAGTATATCATGTAGTAGAGTAACTGGTTATGAAGTATATCATGTAGTAGAGTAACTGGTTATGAAGTATATCATGTAGTAGAGTAACTGGTTATGAAGTATATAATGTAGTAGAGTAACTGGTTATATGAAGTATATATATGTAGTAGAGTAACTGGTTATGAAGTATATCATGTAGTAGAGTAACTGGTTATGAAGTATATCATGTAGTAGAGTAACTGGTTATGAAGCATATCATGTAGTGTATCAACTGGTTATGAAGTATATCATGTAGTAGAGTAACTGGTTATGAAGTATATCATGTAGTAGAGTAACTGGTTATATAAGTATATCATGTAGTGTATCAACTGGTTATGAAGTATATCATGTAGTGTATCAACTGGTTATAAAGTATATCATGTAGTGTATCAACTGGTTATAAAGTATATCATGTAGTGTATCAACTGGTTATGAAGTATATCATGTAGTGTATCAACTGGTTATGAAGTATATCATGTAGTACAGTAACTGGTTATGAAGTATATCATGTAGTACAGTAACTGGTTATGAAGTATATCATGTAGTACAGTAACTGGTTATGAAGTATATCATGTAGTACAGTAACTGGTTATGAAGTATATCATGTAGTAGAGTAACTGGTAATGAAGTATATCATGTAGTAGAGTAACTGGTAATGAAGTATATCATGTAGTAGAGTAACTGGTTATGAAGTATATCATGTAGTAGAGTAACTGGTTATGAAGTATATCATGTAGTAGAGTAACTGGTTATGAAGTATATCATGTAGTAGAGTAACTGGTTATGAAGTATATCATGTAGTAGAGTAACTGGTTATGAAGTATATCATGTAGTGTATCAACTGGTTATGAAGTATATCATGTAGTAGAGTAACTGGTTATGAAGTATATCATGTAGTAGAGTAACTGGTTATGAAGTATATCATGTAGTAGAGTAACTGGTTATGAAGTATATCATGTAGTGTATCAACTGGCTATGAAGTATATCATGTAGTGTATCAACTGGTTATGAAGTATATCGTGTAGTGTATCAACTGGTTATGAAGTATATCATGTAGTGTATCAACTGGTTATGAAGTATATCATGTAGTGTATCAACTGGTTATGAAGTATATCGTGTAGTGTATCAACTGGTTATGAAGTATATCGTGTAGTGTATCAACTGGTTATGAAGTATATCGTGTAGTGTATCAACTGGTTATGAAGTATATCGTGTAGTGTATCAACTGGTTATGAAGTATATCATGTAGTGTATCAACTGGTTATAAACTTATCTGATTATAAACTTATCATAATATCTGATTATATTATGATTGAGGGGGAATTGTGATATGTCATGATATTATTATCAAGGGGAGATAGATATCTGATCATATTATTATTGAGGGGAAGTGATGATATTATCGAGGGGAGTGATGATATGTTATGATATTATTGAGGGAGATATCTGATTATATTATGATTGATGTGGAGTGATAATATTTGATGACATTATTAATGAGGGAGATTGATGAATGTCATGATATTATTGAAGGGGAGTAAGATATCTGATAATATTATTATTGAGGGGGAGTGGTGATATGTGATAATATTATTGAGGGGAGTGAGATATCTGGTGATTATTATTATTATTATTATTGAAAGGGAGTGATGATATCTGATGATATTATTATTATTGAGAGGCAGTGATGATATCTGATGATATTATTGAGGGGTCATGATGACATCTAATGATATTATTATTGATGGGGAGTGATGATATCTTGATTATATTTTTTTCTATATTTGACTCGTGGCAGGATTTACTTAGTTTATAATTGTTTTGTTTCAATGAAAAACAAAATGAGTCAAATTGAATCTATAGCAAGGACTCTGTCGAGACAATGCAAATATATGGCGTGGCTTTAGAAGCAATTATGATGTTTTGTCCCTCTTGTAGCAACTAGATGGCGCTATATATGCTAGCTTATGTAATTAAAACGTTTATTGAGATGGGTCTCATAATACTGTATTTTATTTTTCATAAAAGTTGCTTCAGAGATATTTTAAAGATGCGAAGTATCCGTAAGTTACATCAACTAGAATTTGGATAGTCATACTAATAATTCGCATTCAATAATCATTTATCTTGAGATATTTATGTTCCTCGTGAAGTAATGCATTGTAACAGCTTGTGTCACACAATAATAGTATAAAACTGTAAAATAAGTTGAGCTGGATTATGATTTTTTGTCTTTATAGGTCGATATAAGTATAAATATTTATATAATTTGTTGATCTGAATTTGTACAACGTAAATACAATTTGTGATTTGTGGTCTAATATTAGATAATGTTCCATTTTCAAACATTTGTCTTGTTTTTTAGTTTCACGTTTTTGGTTTTATTATATGTACGTAATTGTCGTCTGTGACGTCGTGGTCGTGTCTGTCCAATCAACGTGATTAATGACTGGTTCGTTGACTGGTCTTGTTCATTGCCTTGTAACCGTGTATGAGCTAAAGCTATTGGATTATATGTTATCAACTGTGTTTCGAAAAGCTTACATAGAAACGCCATCTTTTGTTACCTTTTTTGTAGTATTTCACACAGTATTTGACTCGTGTTGTTTTTGCATCATATGATCCCTTTTTTGTTTTAGTTTTGTATTCATGCTTGTCTAGACCTTTAATAGCAACATCCGTATCTCCTGCTTTCTGTACTTCACAACTCTTGCGTCAATCTTACGTAGATAGAAGAACAGTTTTATCACAATACGTATGTAAAAGGATGCAGTGGCGTGTCGCCGCAGATGGGAGACATGACGTCACGGATAATGGGTTTAACATTTATTTGTTATAGAGTTCGAGAGTGCAGTGATATAACGGATACATTATGGTCACAGCTTCTTCCAAAGAAGGGTTTCTGTCAGAGCTAAAGGAAACAACACAGCGTTTCGAAAAGAATTAAACATTTAGTGTTCTTAATAAAAAATAGAAACAGTTGTAAAACGTTTCGGAAAGAAAGGTCTCCAGAACTACAATCCAACTTTTCGAAAACAGAGTTGTCATCCACAAAGTTAAGACTGTGGTTACGAAAGAGAGTCTTCTGACCCAAAGAGCCATTGTTATGAAGTTAGGTACATCTCCTTGTATAATTACAATAAACATGTTTGCTTACCAATTATTGAGCTACATGAAAAACAATCAAAAGATGCTTTTATGAGAAAAATGAACAAAGAAACAGAAGCAGCCTCTTTCCACCTGTCAAGTCCCTCGATATAGTCCCAGTAGAGTTTAGTATCTTCATTGTATTTAACTTGGTCTTGGAAACACTTCCACGGTCAGTGCAAAGTCTGTTAAGATATGTGGTCTAAGATGGACCTCTTTATTTTTCGCAGAAACTCAATACAATTGACAAGATTACAGAACCACGACCATCAATGGACGATGGTTTAAGGAGTTCAAAGGGCAACTCATGACCTGGAACATCGTTCTTATAACTTCCAATATGACCCAGTTGATGGCATTATTTCCTTACAAAACATATAGATGTTTTCATATAGTTATCGGTTGTTATTTAAAGAGTCTAAGTGAACATGCATAAGAACTCATGAACTGGGTAAGGTTTTCAACTGATTAACCAAATTATTGATAAAACTGTACAAAATAAAAACAACCTAAAAAATGAAAAAGTCTATGACACGTTTTTTATGAACCACGTTTTTGTTTTCCAACTTCTGGTTTCTTTGTTTGTTATTAATCACAAAGCTACACAAGGAGCTATCTGTGCTGTGCCAACCACGAGTATCGAAACCCAGTTTTTAGCGTTATAAACCTTTAGAATTACATCTGAGCCACTGGATGGGAGGAGGACGAGTTTTTAAATACTGATGAAACTGTCAAGGGTTGTGATGACCAATTTGTGTGAAACATACTAGAGTAAAAAAATAGAAAAATATAAGTATTGTTAACTCCCTTCTTGTAGATGTAGGCTTCAGTTTCAGTTGTAAACGTTAGTGTAAATTTCATATTGATCTATTGTGGTGTGTAAATGTAGGCTTCGGTTTCAGTTGTAAACGTTAGTGTAAATTTCATATTGATCTATTATGGTGTGTAAATGTAGGCTTCGGTTTCAGTTGTTAACGTTAGTGTAAATTTCATACTGATCTATTATGGTGTGTAAATATAGGTTTCGGTTTCAGCTGTTAACGTTAGTGTAAATTTCATATTGATCTATTATGACGTGTAAATATAGGTTTCGGTTTCAGCTGTTAACGTTAGTGTAAATTTCGTATTGATCTATTATGACGTGTAAATATAGGTTTCGGTTTCAGCTGTTAACGTTAGTGTAAATTTCATATTGATCTATTATGACGTGTAAATGTAGGTTTTGGTTTCATATTGAGTTGTTCTGGCCCCTGTACATATTTCTTCACTGTAGTGTTTGTTCAGCAGAGAAAGACATGCGTACAATTACCTGTTTGTTATTATTGTTATGTTTTAACTGTTGGAGAGTCTTTAAATTAAGTTACGTTTTGAAGGTTAAATTATCTGTAATCAGTTGTAGAAGTTGTGATAACATGGATATTTTATTCAACCACTAAAATTGTAGAAGCTGCGATAACAACTGCATGCTGTTAGGGGAATACGTCGAGGCTAAGAGAACCTTTTACATCCCAGTTAAGACTGCCTTAGAGAACATGTAACTTATTTCTTTAAACATGGAGAACGAATTACTTAATTATAAAAATTAGCAGTCGCGACGACGAGCAAACAACTGGAGGTTTCGATGTTGATTCAATTGGGTGAGAAGCGACCCCCGCTTTACGTCTACTCTACACTGCTTGTCTAAACATCTGGTTTAGTTGTTGTTGTTGTTGTTTTTGGAATTTCGCACAAAGCTACTCGAGGGCTATCTGTGCTAGCCGTCCCTAATTTAGCAGTGTAAGACTAGAGGGAAGGCAGCTAGTGATCACCACCCACCGCCAACTCTTGGGCTACTCTTTTACCAACGAATAGTGGGATTGACCGTAACATTATAACGCCCCCACGGCTGGGAAGGCGAGCATGTTTGGCACGACTCGGGCGCGAACCCGCGACCCTCAGATTACGAAGCGCACGCCTTAACGCGCTAGGCCATGCCAGGCCCATCTGGTTTAGTGATTCGAAGGTTTCGTGTTATTAAACGCTTTAATCTTATGATGTTGTGTCGTCATCCATAAATATATTCCAAATTTTCTGTTGTTACTTGTTCTTGCTGTCAGTTTACGTAAACAGAAGTTGCACTAGATCCCGTGTAGCAGCTGCTTACTTCGCTGTACAGCAAGACCCAGCTACAATTCATCTGATTCACGAACTTTTTTGGCATGTTGTGATCGAAAGTTGGTCGTCATTGCAACAAGTGACTCAACTAGCAGCGCAGCAAGTTTCACGAGTTTTATTTCAGTTACTTGGCTACCAAACTAATACTACCAGCAGAGAAAGGTTGTATTATTAAAACCACAGATTTATTTCGGTCACCTGGTTACTAGACTAACGTTACCAGTAGAGAAAGGTTGTATTATTAAAACTATTGTTTGGAATGGTTATACAAAAGTGACGTAGGAAGCGCTGGGAATTATCACCCAATTTTCAATTTGTACCTGTAAAAATATTACATTTGAATTACAAAATTTACGGTCGGGAAAAGTGGGAAAAATGCACAATATTTAATCTAGAACCCAGGAGATTCCAGGACCCTGGAATTGAGAGGTATGTCTGTGACGCACATTCTCTGGCTTCGGTTTATCAAATAAACTATTTGATCTTTCCTTCTATACGTCTGATATATATATTAACATGTGAATTCTGTGATCTACGTTAAACTACCTATACCTAAAATCTTTAGAACCACACATCGAACCTTTAGGTTTAGAAAAAAATATATACTTTAGTTTTCAGAACCGTATTTATACGTTCTATACGTGGTGAAAACTCCGTTGACCAAACTGTAAACTTAAAATGAATCAAAGTAAGTTTCATGTTATAATCCCAGGTTAGATGTTCACAGTGTTTTAACAACTGTACCTTAAGTACACATAATATAAAAGAAGAACACTGGTTTTATTACATTACTTTATTAAAGTTATTTTAATAACTTGTGAATTTCATAAGTTATGTTTTATTTACAAGTTTTTATTGTTTATAGAGTTTATATAATATATAATATTTTTATTTTTATGATGCTTTTAGTGGTGTGTGTTTGTTTATTTCAGTTTTGTTAAAAGTTATTTATGCAGTGTTTTGTATTTAATTAGGTTCGGTTTGGTTTGAATTTCGCGCAAAGCTACACGAGGACTATCTGCGCTAGCCGTCCCTAATTTACCAGTGTAAGACTAGCAGTTAGTCATCACCACGCACTGCCAACTCTTGGGCTACTTTTTTACCAACAAATAGTGGAATTGACCGTTACATTATAACGCCTGCACAGGTGAAAGGTCGAACATATTTGGTGTGACGGGGATTCGAACCCGCGACCCTCGGATTATGAGTCGAGTGCCTTAACTACTTGGCCATGTCAAGCCAAATATGTTTGGTGATGAAGATTAGTGTTAAAGCTGTGAAAGTGCCACCAAGCTACTGAAACCAAAAATATAAATAAAACGATTCTGATGGTGTTTTTAATATTTTTATATATTCATGACGATCTAGAAGGTCACACTCGTGTATATATATATATATATATATATATATATATATATATATATATATATATATATATATAAATTTGGACAGAGATATGGATAACTAAATATATATTACACGATGTGTAGAAACAAGTATTTAAAAAGTCAGATAAGAAGATAAATAAATAACTATTATCCATTTCAGGGAACACAGTAAAAAGTCGAGAGTTTGTTTTTACAGTAAAGGTTCATATATGGGTGAAATGTTTATTAGAAAAATTAATATAAAGTTATAATTGTACAAAAGGCACCATGAATAACTGTGTTATTTCTCAGCAGGAGCTGGTGGTGGTTGGTGATAACTAGCTGCCTTTCTCCTAGCCTTACACTGCTTAATTAAAGATGGGTAGTGCAAATAGCCCTCGTGTAGATTTACAAGAAATTTAGAAACAAACAAACAAACGTTTTATTTGTTTGTGTAATAATGTACAGAAACAGTTTGTAACCAAAACTTAATTAACTAGTTTGAACTAATTGATTAATTCTTTTGAAAACAACTATAGTTAGCTAGTTCAGAAACTAAAGTCCCTCAGCAGCACAGCGGAATGTCTGTGGACTTACAATACTAGAATTCGGGTTTCGATACTCGTGGCAGACAGAGCACAAATAGCCCAATGTGTAGCTTTGTGCTTAACTTTAAACAAACAGACAAACTAAACTTGTAACTTTCTGACACCGTGAATTTCCTCGCTATCAAACATTGGTGGTTTGATAAATTGGAGGGAAAGCGTGTCAACAGTACCAATTTTTTGTATTGCTCTTGTCTGACCGTTACTCATATACCTACGCTCTGAAAGAGCGAACACTCATTTTTTAAATAAAATATTCAAATTTCGATTTAAGTTCCAACCTTTAAGAAGTTACATTGCTGATGTTATTTGGTTAGAGAACTGTGTACGGACAAAGTTACTTATGTATTAAATGTCTGTATGTTATTTTATGATGATATAATTTTTATTTTACAATTTTTAAATCAAGAATGTTTCTGCTAACCAAAATGCCCCCACAGTGGCACAGCCCGTTGTGGGCACAGTATAGATAGCCCATTGTGTAATCCTGTGCTTAAATTCAAACAATTTAATTAAAACCTAACCAAACTTATTGTGATATGTAAATGAAAGTCCATCAGATCTGTTGTTATCGCGACTTTTTGATGAGATTTCGTTACATTTTTAAAACAATTCTCAGTTTTCTTCTTACAGGATAAAAGAATTGTAAAAAAGAAAAAAAATAGCATGTGGTCAGATCTAGTCTGCAGTTTGTTATTCGTGGCGGAACGTGTTTATTAATATATCTGTAAAAACATGTATACTACAGTGGGTTTTCTTGTCATCACGGATGTTTATTAATACTTTAGAACGTGGCTATTTATAAAATTAAATCTCATAAGTCCCGCTTTGTTAAACAACTTTTTTAGCTCAAGATACTTCAGAAACAAATAAATCCATTCAGGGACAATCGCTAAGGGCTCGGCATGGCCAGGTGGTTAAGTCACTCGACTTGTAATCCGAAGGTCACGGGTTTGTATTCCTGTCACACCAAACATGCTCGCCCTTTCAGCCGTGGAGGCGTTGGAATGTGTCAGTCAATCTCACTATTCGTTGGGAAAAGAGTAGCCCAAGAGTTGGCGGTAGGTGGTGCCTTCCCTCTAATCTTACACTGCTAAATTAGGGACGGCTAGCGCAGATAGCCCTCGTGTAGCTTTGCGCGAAATTCAAAACTAACCAAACAATCGCTGAGTGTCCAAACTTAACGCTATAATTCACGTTGAATTTTCAAGTATAAATCTCGTGTTCTTATGATTTTTAGTGTTTCCACACCTCAGTAAATAAGTTTGTCTGTACAAATTAAAAATTAAATAATTTAGATCGACAAGACAGTGGTTATTTATACAATGACACTTTTATACTGGTGATATGAACCTGCACTGTATTAAAGGAACATCACAGTTTTTGCCATTGGTTAATTACACGAGAAATGGAAGTTTCACAAACAGTAGGAATTTATGTGATATACCACTGCGATGATTGAAAGGATGAAAACTACGGGGGGATAGCTCTTCTAGCCCCTTAAACCCCTGTGTAAGTGTTCATAATAAATCTAGTGGCTAAAAGTAACGAAGACAGAGATTTTTCCACTTACCCCGGTATGTGAAAAGTTGCTTTATCATAAAGTTTCCATGAACACGAGTTTTGACACCTTCACGTGCCCTCTCATGTCCAGATTAAGTTGTTTACGTAATAGTAGATTTGAACTTTATTTTAGATTATACGCTGTTGTGTATTTACTGATTAGAAGAAGGTCGGTTGGTTTATTTGTTAAGCGCAAAGCTACACAATAGGCTATTTGTGTACTGCACGCTGCAGATAACGAAACTCGATTTTTAGCATCGTAAGCCTGCAGACTTACCGCTCAGTCACTGGGGTAAACTATACATTATCGCAATGATGTTTGAAGAACTGACTATGACCTAACCAGGTTAAATAAAACTATCCGTTGGTCACTAAGGCTACAGGTTTAAAACCGAACTTGAAATGGTTTGTGTGTGTGTGTTAAAAGAATCGACGCATGTTATCAGGCTCAGATCATAAGGTGGTAAAAGTGTTAAAGTCGAAACACGCATGTTTCTGTTTCTTGATGTTTGCGTCTCAACAGGTAAAAAGTAACTGTAATTAAATAAGTATGTTTGGTAAAGTGTGGCGCTGCTATCATTCTTAATTCAGAGAACTGACTAGAGGGAACACAACTAGTTACCTTACCATTTACCCACTAGAGGGAACACAGCCAGTTACCTTACCATTTACCCACTAGAGGGAACGCAGCTTGTTACCTTAGAATTTAACCACTAGAGGGAACACAGCCAGTTATAATTACTTTACCATTTACTTACTAGAGGGAACACAGCTAGTTACCTTGTCATTTATCCACTAGAGGGAAGACAGCCAGTTATAATTACCTTACCATTTACTCACTAGAGGGAAACAGCCTTTTAGAATTACCTTACCATTTACTCACTAGAGGGAAAACAGCCAGTTATAATCACCTTACCATTTACTTACTAGAGGGAACACAGCTAGTTACCTTATCATTTATCCACTAGAGGGAAGACAGCCAGTTATAATTACCTTACCATTTACTCACTAGAGGGAAAACAGCCTTTTAGAATTACCTTACCATTTACTCACTAGAGGGAAAACAGCCTTTTAGAATTACCTTACCATTCACACTACAGGAGAAACTATCGCTCTTATAACGTGTTAACAGCTTAAAGAGGGTGGGGATGTTATTGTATGGATTCGAACCCTTCTCGTCAGCTCCGAAAATAGAGTTTTACCAAAGGGCCGCGCTTAATAAAGTACGACTTGCAGGAGTTATATCCTAAGTTTGAGACTAGTATAACGTCACAATACTTGCACACCACATAGTGGACTAATTGCGTCTACCGTAAAGATTGAATACCGAATTTAAGCATTATAAGCCCCAAAGTTAAATTTAAAAATCATAACTTATCCATCTATTTGGCCTGATGAGCGTAGGTTGAATCGACAGTAAAAGTGTGTGAAATGTGTGTTTAAGTCTCCACTGGATATTTCTTCATGTCATAAAGAACTTGTTTCAGATTTCAGAACTGGCGGGATCACACATACAGTTTATGCGTACGTAAGTAAAGGGGCTGATTTAACGACTATATTTTCTATTTTAAGAAAAGTTTTTCCACGTGTACATTCAGTGTACTGAAGCTCGATATATGTAAAAACGGTTCGTTTGGTTTTTTATGTAGAGGAAGAGGAGGGAACAACGTTTCGGTCATCGTCAGGATCACGATGACCTTTTTACACATATATTGTTTCGGTCATCGTCAGGATCACGATGACTTTTTTATATATATTGTTTCGGTCATCGTCAGGATCACGATGACCTTTTTTATATATATTGTTTCGGTCATCGTCAGGATCACGATGACCTTTTACATATATATTGTTTCGGTCATCGTCAGGATCACGATGACCTTTTACATATATATTGTTTCGGTCATCGTCAGGATCACGATGACCTTTTACATATATATTTTCTCTTCAAGTGGATTTTCATCACGATATGTTTACTTTATAAAGACATTACTCTGATTAGTGTGTCTATCAGACACTACACATCCTGCAACTGTTTACTCAGTTCTTCTGTCAAATTATTCAGTGTTTTAACAGGAGGTACTCATGGGATGCACGTGAGGATAGATGGTCCTTATTTTGTTGGGTAGTTTTGTCAGATATATGATCAGGTTTGGACGTATCCACAGTTTTAACTGGACTGTTATACCAAACCCTAGAATAATCACACTTAATTTCATCGTGTGGGTAGTTTGATTAATTTTTGTAAGTTTATATTTAATTTTTAACCCCAGGATCTTCATGTGGTAAGTTGTGTTAATTTGTTCTTCCCTCAACTGCCCTTATGAGGTCAGGAAACAACAGGGTTATCTCATTGTACTCTAACCCGATAAGTACGTGTGGTAAGAAAGGTAACATTTGAAACAAGCAGCTCATGCCTGATTACAACGTTTACATGTTTTGTTTTCAATATTATTTTTTTAACAGAATTTCACTTTGTATTTGTAACGTGGCGCTACTTGTCCTGGCGCCAGACAGAAGAAGCAGTCAGTCGAATTTGTTCAGCGCACTCTATTTACAGAACCGAGAAACGCTGTTAAAGGTATCGCGCAAAACTATGGTTTATTTTGAGTGGTGTAGCTGTGATGTCATAGCGTTTTCAGGAACACGTGAAGCAGGCTTCGTAGGGGGCGTCTGTCTCTATACTACAGTGTATTGTTGGCCAACATGACTCACCTTAACCACAGCTTTGATCGTGATCTGCTGTGTTGAGCTGCAGACAGACGAAGATAAAATATTAGGAGGACGTATGTTGTAGATCATTTGATAGTAGCGAAACCTATCAATAGGTTTCCTGTATCTATCTAATTTCAATGTAGTTTAAATAAAAACACAAGCGATGAAATCGAGCTAAAAGACGAAGGACTGAAATGTAATACACTAAGTAAAAAGGGGGTTTGGTACACAAAGAAAATTCAAAATACACAAGAAACTTGAGTGACGGAAGAAGAAAAGTGGTTGCCCACTCCTGGTGGTCAAAGATATAAGTGCAGATGGTTAACTGGTTAGTAAAACCTGAAATGGAAAGCAATGGAGAATAAACTATGCTGGTGGTTATATGGTCACCTACATGTAAGGAAAATTTTTAAAAATATTTATTTTCTGTAAAAAAATATTCATGCGTAGCAAGGGAGAAATATGAAAACACCCGTGAAAGAACAAAGTTGGTGGTTGTACCAGCCACTGTAGCCCCTGGTCTAACTTCTCCGGCTAACTTCACATTTCTCTAAGTTTTGTAAAAATATCAAGTGAGAATGGTTAAGTTTACATTAACCATACCGTCCCTAGTATTTTACGCAGCAACAGCTGAGCCTTGTTGTTCCAGAAGTTTCTAAGCGGCCATGTTTGGTTTAGAAAGAGACATTCATGCCAACCAAGAAGCTACGTATGTCAGGTCAGCTAAGGATCGGGCAGTGGTCAGAAGTTATCGAATGTCGAGTGGACGTCCGCGTAGTGTTGGTACCTATCTTCAACCTCCTCCACCATGTGGAAGATACTGTCGTCCACTTTATGCAGTGGCTGGAAGAAGGTAGGGACAGTTTCGTAAATAGGTAATTTAAACTGGTAACTAACAGTCTAGGACACCATTGTAGGGTTTCTATTTGTGCAGAGTTTAACATGAAAACAGGTTCCAAAAAACGATCTGTTAGAGATTATTTCATCATATTGTCACCGGAATCTCCGCTCTTCTTTTCATAATTGTATATAACACATGACACATTTTATCATGGCACCATCGATATATTTCCTTGTCACAGTCCTTGTGTTCACTTCATTTCTCAAAGCATCTTGTTGGATTTTAGTTAAAGTAAGTAGCAGAGGTATTGTTGTAGTAATAACTGTTGGATTTTAGTTAAAGTAAGCAGCAGAGGTATTGTTGTAGTAATAACTGTTGGAGTTTAGTTAAAGTAAGTAGCAGAGGTATTGTTGTAGTAATAACTGTTGGATTTTAGTTAAAATACGCAGCAGAGGTATTGTTGTAGTAATAACTGTTGGAGTTTAGTTAAATTAAGTAGCAGAGGTATTGTTGTAGTAATAACTGTTGGAGTTTAGTTTAATTAAGTAGCAGAGGTATTGTTGTAGTAATAACTGTTGGAGTTTAGTTTAATTAAGTAGCAGAGGTATTGTTGTAGTAATAACTGTTGGAGTTTAGTTAAAGTAAGCAGCAGAGGCATTTGTTGTAGTAATAACTGTTGGAGTTTAGTTAAAGTAAGCAGCAGAGGTATTGTTGTAGTAATAACTGTTGGAGTTTAGTTAAAGTAAGTAGCAGAGGTATTGTTGTAGTAATAACTGTTGGAGTTTAGTTAAAGTAAGTAGCAGAGGTATTGTTGTAGTAATAACTGTTGGAGTTTAGTTTAATTAAGTAGCAGAGGTATTGTTGTAGTAATAA
>NC_134837.1:204505118-204559079 GCF_004210375.1 Tachypleus tridentatus
TCAAGAGTGTTCCTTCCAACTCCGATTATGACCATCCCTTACTGGTCATGTATTCATCCAGTCTTTTCTTGAACTCAGTTAAATTGTCTGTCTCCACCACTGTTGAGGTCAGCTCATTCCAAAAGCCAACTATCTTGTTTAAAAAGTAATACTATCTAAATTGCAGATGACTCCTACACTCCAAAGATGCCAAAATTTGAATTTACAACCCCTCATCTTATTGTTTTCACTGGTAAACATACAAATGTTTGATGTATCTATATTATCAATACCCTTAATAATCTTAAACACTTCTGACCTTTCTCCAGATAAAACAAGTTTCAAGATTTTAAGTCGCTCCTCATAGGGCAATCACACCATCCCAGGTAGCATCCTGGGGACTCTGCTCTGAGCCTTCTCTTGGGCAAAGAGCCCAAAACTATACACAGTGCTTTAAATGAGGCCTTCACGAGGTTATCTATATAGTGAAACAATACTTCTCATACTTCTCTTGTCTTGTATTTAATATTTCATTGTATGTTACCCAAAGTCCTATCAGTCCTATTACTAGCTACAGCACACTCTTCAGATTACTCCAGTAATTTCTCAATCACAACATGAAGATATTTTTCACTAACCATAGTATTTATTATATAACCATTTAAAATGTAACAATTTATGTAGAAACCTACACAGATCACCTAACATTTTGGATAGTTAAACATCATCTGTCACATGTTGACTTAATACATCAAATAATCTAAATCTCTGTAAGTCTGTAGTATCTCTGATACAATTAGCCACCTTAAAAATATTAATGTAATCTACAAACTTCAATATTTTGTTTGTCATTTCAGAGTCAATATCATTAATATAAATCACAAAAAACAGAGGACCCAGCACACACCACTTGTAACTGTGGTACAGTCAAATCTAACTCCATTTATTTCTACTCCCTATTTTGTATTCTCCAGCCAATTCGGTAACATTTCCCTCAACTACCACAGATTTAATTTTTGTAACAAGTCTTTTATGGGACACCTTATCAAACACTTTCTAAACAAAGTTACACGAACCAATTCTTTAATAACTTAATAAAGTACCAGTAGTAATGGTGATAATAATAATAGTATTAATAATATTCGTTTAGTATTAACTGTTACTAACAGTAAGTGTTAGTAATAACAGTGTACGGTTATACTTCTGTCACTGACAGTGTCAAAAATAATAGTATGCTGCATGGAACCTCCTATAAGCAGTTCAAGTTATGTTGATGCCATAATCAGTACATATGAAATTACAACTTATAATAATTTTACCTGAACCTTACACAAAATTTAACTTACTGTATGGCCCTGTACATTTTCGGCAGCTTCTATGATACACGTTAATTGCTGTGTGTCATCTAATACAACTCTAACAGACATTCTACTCTCAAACATTGCCATTATAGGGCGTTTAACTACTTTCGCATGCCATCTACTGGTATATTTACACAAAATGCATCATATAAAAGAAAAGTACAATTAATAAATTAGGTTATTTATATCCAGTGATTTTTGGAATATTTTATAAATGTACACATGTTTTTTATTTATTATATGCATTATGACAAAAATTTATCAGCAAGTATCATTACACATATGTTTAAAATATACATATTTCTTTCATAAACTTATTAATCGCCCTCTCGTGGTACATGGATAAATTATTAAGCTTGGCATTCATTGCAAGCTCATTCATCGAATATTATTGGCTGTATTTATGGAAGGGTCCGCAACAATTAGAAGAGATAGGGTTTGTGTGGCGATAGATTTTAAATCCGTGAGTGATTCGGGGTAAGAAGGAGTCGCGATTTTGAAAGTGAGGTAATTGTATTTTGAGAAATTATAAATAACAGTTAGTAGGTAAATTCTGTTAGCTAGGAACCGATAGATTTACGTTAAACTTTTAAAGTACAGTGATGTTATTAATGGGTAATTATTTTGTATTTTTCACTATTTTCATTTTGAAAAACCATAACTAACCCTAGAACTGCGAGTTCAACGCGTAACAGTGTCGTTACAATGTGTGTGACACACATTCAGCCTAATTCGTTTGTGAGTTTTTCGTTTAAACTAAAAGTAAAAGCATATAATATGTTAAAGTTTATCGTGAATAATTGGGTAAAGCAATAAGGAAATCGTAAGTAATTTCTAGTTTTATTATATACCATCATTTGATGATTCATTCTTCTAGACAATAGTCGACTAAAATTAGTAATATCCGTTGTGACTTCTATCTGCATCTTAGTTGGCCTACAAAGTAGAATATAACTCAACGTTGGACAGCTAAAGGTACTAAAATTTAATTATTCAATTAGTTATTGTTACAGGCAAGAATACAGAGAAATCATTTTGTTTTATTTAAATTTGTGATGGGTAAATAATGTAAAAATGTATTTTATGCTGTTTAGTGTAGGGTAGGTTAAATTTGTGCGGAAACTCGCGTACTGTGTAATAAATAATAAATTTTGGTTGTAAAGAAACAAAATAGGATAAATAGTAATAAAATTAAATAGACTGAAATCTTAGAAGTCTTAGTTTAAAATTAAATGGTTGAAGACGCCCATATTTAAACGAAAACTTGTACAGGTGTGTAAAATTAAAAGAACGGGAGACAGTATTATGGAAATATTCTGTCGTCATCCAGCTTGAAGAAATGATACAGGGATGCCGTGCAACATTTTATATTCAACATTTGCGGAAGAAAGTAGCGAACGAATACTCATAAAAACGATCATTACTAAGTGTAAAGAAGTCACAATGTCAAACGAGTCTTTAGGTCAATAGCAATCGAAAATGACATTTTTCGCAACATGCTGTGGCATAATCAACAGAACAATGTGCTACTGACAAAATTACTATTTTAATTCTAGGTGAACTACGCAGTTGCATGTTGTACTTGCATATAATAAACCAGAGGAGAGAAAAAAAATTATAATACTAACAGAGGCAAAACTACAAAAAATTAATTGGTTTTAAATCCTTAAACGTCAACTCCATTAGTGAGAAAAATTCGAACCTGGAATCATTGATGACAAGAAACCCACTTGAAGTAAAAATGTATCTCAGGACGGCTTGTACGGGTATTAAAACTTTTACTAATAAAGCAGGTGATAACGTTTCCACCTGCTAGATCATCTTCAGGTTAACAAAGAACCTGGAATCGTCAGTCATGTGTGTATGAATTTATAACAATGACAACCATATTTCTTCAGTATCGTATTTGTATGGCAAAAAGGGAGCGCGTAAAAATAGTTTAGCCAAGTAATTGAAACTTACTTCTACATCAGGATTATTTTATGTAGAAACTTACGTCAATAATATTGTCACGGAGAGATTAAGATTCGCCATTTTCTTAACCTCTACCTTGTTCTGGTTACCTTCTAGATGAGGGGACTTACGTCAGATCATGTTTTGAAAACTAATGTTAACAATGAACTTTTTAAAATAGCATACGACAATTTAGATAAAATCCCGGTATATTTAGTCACGTGTATCTAGACGTTCAAGAGTGTTATAGCTTAAATATTTTAAATTACACACGTGGTAATTATATATTAGTACTAATTCTTTCTATATAATCAAAACAAGGACCACAGAAATCTAAATTCTCCTAATAGGAATGTTTCACTGTAGTGATAGGGGGGTAAGCTGGTACGTGAATAGGAAGGCAATGTATTACAAAGTGAAAACTTCCTTGTTGCTAACAGCAACTGTGTCGTAGAGTCAATAACAACTATCGACTTTTATTGGTACTTTAAAAATTAAGATAATACACAACACGTCACGGCTGTCGTATAAACTAAAGGTAACCGATTTTTGCTCTAGCTTCGAAAATGTTACACGCATGTCACGCGTATGTTACCAGGAGCTTGCCAAAGACGTAACGATTTTCGTTACTTCTAGTAAGCTCTGGTTCGTACGAAAACGCGATTGATAGAAATGATACAGAACACACTCCAGAGATGAATTGAACAAGCAAATGATGTTGTAAAAATAAAACAAGGGAAAGTCTATAAATCTGAGAGATGCATATTTTTACAATCATGCATTGAACAGTATTGTATATTGTCCAACAATGTGATAATTCTAACTGCGATTGTTCCCGCCTATTCATAAATTGTGTGTAACATTTTTTTATTAATTTGCTTTTCTGATTTTGAGAACTGCAGTAGACCAGTATGTTTCGAAAACAGCTACTGGATACATTTAAAGCTATTTTCACCTGAAATTATCATGTAACCATAAAAAATGAAATTGTTACCTGGTGAAGAATAATCCAGTTTCACAAGTGAAGTAAGATATTTAAGTTATAACTAAACATTGATTTATTGTTGATGTGCAAAAGGTGGTGAGAGTAAATATTTAATTCGGTTTCCAGAACTATCAGTTTGACAAGAACTGTTGTGTAATGTCGAACATGAGAATAGGGTAAATCAACATAAGATGTCACACTGTGTCTTCAAGGTGCTTTGGACTTGCAGCACGTCTACTTAATACATGGGTAGTGGTACCGGTTTCAAACAAACTTCCATTGATCAAACATAGTGGTACCGGCTTCAGACAAACCTCCATCAGTCACACGTACGTTGTGATACCGGTTTCAGGCTCAATTCAGACTATCGTACATCTATAATTTACAACAGAAGTGAAAAATGTACTGCCATACTGGATATCTTTATCTGGGAACATCTCTTATTTTATTGTATGGAGAATAGTGAGTCACTTGTTTAAAAAAAAAAATCTCAATTTGACTCGTAATCTGAGGGTCGCAGGTTCAAATCCCAATCACATCAAACATACCCTTTCAGCCGTGGGTGTTATTATGTCATGGTCAATCCCACTATTCGTTGATAAAAGAGTAGCCCAAGAGTTGGCGATGGGTGGTGATGGCTAGCTGTCTTTCCTCTAGTGTAACACTGCTAATTTAAGGGACGGCTGGTGCAGATGGCGCTCGTATAGCATTGCGCAAAATTCAAAACAAACCAAAATTTCTCAAAGTGTCATTGATTCACCGGACATATTTTTGCACCATTGCAGACGAACTGTTTCCTTCTTTACTGGGCGCCTGATACACGGATCAGATTTCTGAAGTATGATTTTAATTGTTCGTCCAATTAACACAGCGATCCTTTGCGGCTACAAACATCTGATTCGATCTCGGAGAAGGTAGCTATGATTGTGTGTGTGTGTGTGATAGGTAGTCTGCCGTATCGACATGTCCGAGATATTGTACCGTAGACTTCGAAATGGTTCGTATTCGGACACTGACCCTTCGAGACAGTTTGATCTCGTGTGAAGTGAGAATCTGTACGCTGTATATGTCGCTAAGTTAAAAGTAACGACGTAAACCATTTTGACTTTCATTATTTTCAACCAGCATAATGAAACAGATAAAATAACGCTTTCTTCGGTTTTAATATCCACAGTTTGTATACAATATTTATTAGATCAGTTAAATATAAGTAAGAATTAAAATAAATTGTTTTCGTAGGACGTGTACCATATCCATTCAACCAAATGACTCACTTTGTTTTAGCCACATAACATATGAAAAGAAACAAAGTAATTATTTTGACCTCAACCTTAGAATTTAGATTCTATCCTCCAAACATTTTTCATCCCTGTTATAGGGTTATTTTCTGATTCGCAGAGGATGCAATATATACTCGCCCAAAGATATGATGAATAAATAAAATGACACTTCTAAAACACTAGTAGTAACCCGAGTCAACCTGAAAATACAACAATGGCGTTCGTTTTTCAAACATACTGTTACGTTTATATTCGGATACCCTTTACTTGCTCAATATTCATTACTGTATAAAAGCCACAGCGCATGTGCGAACAGAGCTATCAAGGAAACAGTTGTAAGTAGCCAGGTGTTCTAATAGTTCATAACACGTGGGGGGGGGAGTTAATGACTTTATGCGTTATGTAAAGTAAGAATTAAACATTTTAAAAACGTATTTTATGTGAAAAAAATGCGTAAATAAATTGAAAGTCAGTGATCGTTTTGGGTCACGTAATTGTTAAGCGATCCCTTAAGGATTTAATAAAACAACTTGCACCGTTCTAAATACAATTAAAAAGGAAAAAAAAAAAGGACCGTTAATTAATATGTAAATTATGATATTTTAATAATAGTTTACGTAGGTGTAACGTAATCCATCGGTAATTTTGGAGAATCACAAAATCCTTTAAAAACAAATTAATTTTTAGCATACAAATTTTATTATGGGAAAAATCCGTCAATTGGTAGTATAAACAGACGGATCACGTGATTACTGTATTGGTACTACGTCATCTGTGATGCGTGAATCATCTCACGAGATGTACCTGTAAACCGACGTTCTCTGTATTCAAGTATAGCAGAAAAGAAAAAAGACTCGCCGCACGTGAGAACGTGAAGTAAGAACGTGCCCGCTACTGCGTTGCTTATAACACTTCATACTCGTGGTTACAGAGATTGTATGATGAATAGAGATTACCACATTAGGTAACCAGTGTCTTTAATAAGTTACATGGAAAAATGATTTTATTTTCCTTTTGTTTTGTTTTTTCAACAAAGGTTCTCGTCACACTGGTCAGACTAGGATGACTTTTAGTATAAATATGTAACTACAGTCAAGCCATCGTAATATCCTCCGGGTTTTGTCTTGCGACTAATTAACTTCCCTTCAGTGGAGAGGCTAGTTGGTGTTTGAAAGGGATACTGCATTATAACTGACAGTTTAGTTTCTGGTGAGAAATGTAAGTAAGAATTAACATTAACATTTCCGTTCGTTTGATTATGTGAGAGTAAACTAATTAGACAGATGTAAGTCAATCTTTTATCATAGTAAGATGTTTTTATTACATATACAGCAACAAATACGATCTAACAAACATTTAACAACTTTATCAATGTCTTTATCATTGTTGGCCACCCGACTTAAAAGGAAGACGTTTCCCATAATGCCTTCGGTACTGTCTTAAGCCTAACGAGGCGACCGATTCTTCCAGTAGCAGCCGCGGGCTCCATTGTTTGGGAGTGGCGCCGTCAAGTTCGTCTGTGACACCATACTCCATGACTAATATACAGCGGTTGGTTTCAAGTTATTAATAAAGCGCTGGGTGACTCATGTTCGTTGTTATTAAACAAAAAAAAATTCTCGAGTCGAATATACCTGATCACGTGATCAAATCTGCTAGAGTAATGAAAAATTAACTTCAAGCTGTGTGATATGAAAACCTTTCAGAGTGACAAAACATAAGACTTTAAATATTTCTAGTTTAATATCTTCTCTTGACACTTTCTACATTATTTACTGTCTCTATTTACAGTCGGAGATGTATATATATACCACAGTGTTTCAGTGGTGAGACGCGATTGATGTAGGCTTACGACGCTGTGTCGTCAAACTGTCACATGTCCAGCATCTTTGAGGAAGGCTTTAGGATTTACAAATAAACATAGGATTATCACCCTAAAACTACCATCAGCTACACAACGTGTACAAGAGGACGTAAATAACCAGTTACAGTTACGTGTAACAGTTTTATATGAAAACTGTAGCAGATTATCAACTCGCTAGTTGTTTCGTGGAGTATTAATAAAAACATTTTTCTGTGGGTTGTATGGTTCATCCAAGAGACCCACCGTGGCTCATGGGTACGTCTCACAGCTTACAACGTTAAAATTAGGGTTTTCACACCCGTAGTGGGTACAGCACGGATCGCTCATTGTGTAACTTTGTGCTTAATAACAAACTAATGACTGGAATAAATATATCAACACTAATTAGTTACTACAAAATAAGAAAAAAAAGGCTTATGATTGTTGCCACCACTGTTGTAGGAGTTAACATATGATACGTATTATTTTTATCATAAAATTCGAGGACTATACCAGAAAACACTACCTATCTCAGTGTACAGAAAGGTTAAACTTTGTTCATGTATATATATGTTAAAACAAATTAACAGTTTAACTATTATAGGTAACGCAGATTAATCATACGGATGTTATATAGATTCTAGAAGATTGTGGAAGGTTGGTTGTGTACAGTGTTTGTATAGATTGTCGAAGGTTGGTTGTGTACAGTTTATGTAAACTCATTATTATAGTGGCAGGTTCACAACGAGCATTTGCCTACAACTTGTGTTCATATCTAGATACAATTAAATATATTTAAGCAACCTATTTAATTGATTTATTTCAATCAACGTCAATGTCGTGACTGATTATTAGGTGTAACCAGTTTTGTGTTATTTCACGCTTAGTAAGTTTTAGCTAGTTCACTTTATTTTCATAAAGTATAAAGACCAAATTTTTCAGAACGATCAAATTGAAAACTAATGATTATTTCGTTAGTTTTTTCGTTAAACTTGGGTTTATGTAAAGTAGTGTGTTGAACGTCCAAAAGATGGCAGTACGGATTATATGAGAAACATTGTTTAAAAGTGAACATTTAATTCTAATATTATCAAAATTTCACGTTGTGTAAGTTAAATAAAATTATAATTTTTTACCAAAAGATTTATCGATTATAAAGGTGCGAGATTTGTACCAAATGATTAAGATGCAAACCAAAAATGTCGTACAATAGAGAGGGTTATGATAAATCGTAGTGCTATCGTATTATGTGAAACATTATTGAAAATATCCCTTATTTTGCAACTTCTGTATGTATAACACTTTGACTTTTAAATACGTCATTTTATTATGCAGGAAAACGAATTACGTATCACGTGAGTAACTAGCATACACTAAGAACATCTTCGGAGTTTAGGGCGTGGCCATGTAGGACAGACAGGCGTCAACGTGGTTTCTGTTTTAGCTGAAGGTTACTGGTTAGTTTTGGTGTGACTGCGTTGTCTGTAGTACTTGAGTTGTAAGAAAACACGGCCGTCACTGATATACATGTTTCTTGTCGTTCAGTTTTAATTATCATTTGTCGAGAAAGAGATGCACTAATTGTATGTGTTCAACTTTATTGGGTATTTTTGTCACGTGATCTAGAAAACAGTTCCCTTGGTGTACTGTTAGGTTACGGTTCACTATAATATTAGTTATTCATGTAAACTTTGAGTTAGGCCTTTCTTTTAAAATATAGTTATATTTCAAGGCCCCCTGCTGATGGTTTGGAAGAGTTCGTCTACAGGTGTTCTATATCAACTTGTTGAATATTGTCCGAAACAGGACAAAAGTGGACCTAAAACAAATCCTGTGTCAATTAAAACATTTTAAAAAATCCGAAATAAATGGAGCTTTTCCAAACGTTGCCCCAGAATGTTTAGGTGTAACTTATTCAGAATTAATATGGAATAAACACATTACCTTAATTAGAAGTAAGACAGAGTAAATCAAGTAAAACCATAGGAGTCAGAAAATATGAAATTTATAAAGAGTACATCAGACAAGTAATATATCTGTCCTGATGGGACTAACGAATACGTAATCCGAGGGTCGCGAGTTCGAATCCCGTCACACTAAACATGCTCGCCCTGTCAGCCGTGGGAGCACTATAATGCAACAATCAATTCCATTTTTCGTTGGTAAAAGTGTAGCCCTAGAGTTGGCGGTGGGTGGTGATGACTGCCTTCATCTAGTCTTTTACTGTTAAATTAGGGACGGCTAGCACAGATAGCCCTCGTGTAGCTTTGCGCAAAATTCAAAACCCAGAATACTAAATATTGCACTAAATAAACTACAGACAATACTTAGTAATCAACACAGTCTGTAAAAATAATGTACCTCACTGAATATTTACTATAAGAAATATATCGTTTATACAAGAATTGACATATCGCTTAGAGTAGGTATCATTTGTGTACTTAAAATGACTTATGTATTGGAAACGCGAATTGATAATTTTGTCTTGTGAAAAAGTGATTTCGCTATAGAACTGTTTGTATACAACCAAATGTAGAGAAACAGTGAACTCTCACGAAATGCTAGAACAGTCTCTTCTTGCACATGACCCTGAATTAGTGAAGTAAAACCGGTGTTCGATGCGACCTCCACAGGTGGTGTACAACAACCAAGTAACGGTTATAATTAGTTTAGGTCCTTTTTTATACATTTCTTCTAAGAGTAACAAATGTGAAATTCTATCATCCAATAAGAACTCTAAAACTGGTAGGATTATAGATGTTCCCAACCGTTAACCACTACATGTACTTACTTCCTTGGGTCCCCTGAAACTGTACTGTTTCAAGAGTAAGTAAAGGATATAGTGTTCTTATAAACCACTACATGTACTTCCTTGTGTCCTGTTTCAAGAGTAAGTAAAGGATATAGTGTTCTTATAAACCACTACATGTACTTCTGTGTCCTGTTTCAAGAGTAAGTAAAGGATATAGTGTTCTTACAAACCACTACATGTACTTCCTTGTGTCCTGTTTCAAGAGTAAGTAAAGGATATAGTGTTCTTATAAACCACTACATGTACTTCCTTGTGTCCTGTTTCAAGAGTAAGTAAAGGATATAGTGTTCTTATAAACCACTACATGTACTTCTTTGTGTCCTGTTTCAAGAGTAAGTAAAGGATATAGTGTTCTTACAAACCACTACATGTACTTCCTTGTGTCCTGTTTCAAGAGTAAGTAAAGGATATAGTGTTCTTATAAACCACTACATGTACTTCTTTGTGTCCTGTTGCAAGAGTAAGTAAAGGATATAGTGTTCTTATAAACCACTACATGTACTTCTTTGTGTCCTGTTGCAAGAGTAAGTAAAGGATATAGTGTTCTTGTAAACCACTACATGTACTTTCTTGTGTTCTGTTTCAAGAGTAAGTAAAGGATATAGTGTTCTTATAAACCACTACATGTACTTCTTTGTGTCCTGTTTCAAGAGTAAGTAAAGGATATAGTGTTCTTAGGAACCACTACATGTACTTCTTTGTGTCCTGTTGCAAGAGTAAGTAAAGGATATAGTGTTCTTATAAACCACTACATGTACTTCCTTGTGTCCTGTTTCAAGAGTAAGTAAAGGATATAGTGTTCTTATAAACCACTACATGTACTTCTTTGTGTCCTGTTTCAAGAGTAAGTAAAGGATATAGTGTTCTTATAAACCACTACATGTACTTCTTTGTGTCCTGTTGCAAGAGTAAGTAAAAGATATAGTGTTCTTATAAACCACTACATGTACTTCTTTGTGTCCTGTTGCAAGAGTAAGTAAAGGATATAGTGTTCTTATAAACCACTACATGTACTTCTTTGTGTCCTGTTGCAAGAGTAAGTAAAGGATAGTGTTCTTGTAAACCACTATGTGTACTTTCTTGTGTCCTGTTTCAATGTATCATAATTATCTTAACGATCCTTATGGACAGAACAGCTAAGCCTGAAACGACACAAATTGTCGTTATGTTTTCAGTTCGGATTGTTTAGTCTCCACCTCAGAAGCCACTACGTGTAATGTGACGTAACAACTTTTGTATTTTCTTTTCAAACTACTAACAAAGAAAGATACCAGAAATGTTGAATTTAGGAACCCTAATATTCCACTTAATATTAAAATTATAATCTGAAAAAATGTGTCATTAAATAGTCTAAACCTGGATTTTGGAAGTTTGGCGTTCACTCTGGGTTATTAGTCTCTTCTGTACTTTCTTTTCTGTTACGTAATGACCCATCCTCACTGTATTTCGAACGTTCGTATTGAGCGGATAGCAGTTTACTAGATACAAGGAACAGAAAATGTGAAATATTTTGTTGGTGTATCGTAGACCTTTAATTATCAAGGTCACAAAATACTCTTGTGTTTATAGTTAGTGGTTAACCTCAGGGTGGTAAATGTGTTATGGATTTTATTATTCTGCCCTGTTCGTATGAAACCAAAAGTACAGGTGGCGGTAGAAGGAAAAACAATAGGAACTCGAACACTCTGTAAATGTGTAGACGATGGTGGACAATGTGTCTGATGCACAAGCATCAGTATAATCTCTACAGGAACAGGTGACGTCATCATATCTATTGTAAGTAGACGGAAGCTTTGTTGGTGTTCCATTGGTGGAATAAAGTGTGAATACAGAGTTGTCAATAGTTCAACATTAGAAAACATGATGGCGCTATTGTCACTAACTGTAGTACGTCATTATAAAACGTGGTGTTATTGTCACTGACTGTAGTACGTCATAAGAAAACATCGTAATGTTATTGTCACTAACTGTAGCACGTCATTATAAAACATCGTGGTGTTATTGTCACTAACTGTAATACGTCATTATAAAACATCGTGGTGTTATTGTCACTAACTGTAGTACGTCATAAGTAAACATGGTGGCGCTATTGTCACTAACTGTAGTACGCCATAAGAAAACATCGTGGTGTTATTGTCACTAACTGTAGTACGCCATAAGAAAACATCGTGGTGTTATTGTCACTAACTGTAGTACGCCATAAGAAAACATCGTGGTGTTATTGTCACTAACTGTAGTACGCCATAAGAAAACATCGTGGTGTTATTGTCACTAACTGTAGTACGCCATAAGAAAACATCGTGGTGTTATTGTCACTAACTGTAGTACGCCATAAGAAAACATCGTGGTGTTATTGTCACTAACTGTAGTACGTCATTATAAAATATCCTGGTGTTATTGTCACTAACTGTAGTACGTCATTATAAAACATCTTGGTGTTATTATGGCGTACTACAGTTAGTGACAAGAAAACATCGTGGTGTTATTGTCACAAACTGTAGTACGCCATAAGAAAACATCGTGGTGTTATTGTCACTAACTGTAGTACGTCATTATAAAACATCGTGGTGTTATTGTCACTAACTCTAGTACGTCATAAAACATCGTGGTGTTATTGTCACTAACTGTAGCACGTCATTATAAAACGTGGTGTTATTGTCACTAACTGTAGCACGTCATTATAAAACATCGTGGTGTTATTGTCACTAACTGTAATACGTCATTATAAAACATCGTGGTGTTATTGTCACTAACTGTAGTACGCCATAAGAAAACATGGTGGCGCTATTGTCACTAACTGTAGTACGCCATAAGAAAACATGGTGGCGCTATTGTCACTAACTGTAGTACGCCATAAGAAAACATCGTGGTGTTATTGTCACTAACTGTAGTACGCCATAAGAAAACATCGTGGTGTTATTGTCACTAACTGTAGTACGTCATTATAAAACATCCTGGTGTTATTATGGCGTACTACAGTTAGTGACAAGAAAACATCGTGGTGTTATTGTCACTAACTGTAGTACGTCATTATAAAATATCCTGGTGTTATTGTCACTAACTGTAGTACGTCATTATAAAACATCTTGGTGTTATTATGGCGTACTACAGTTAGTGACAAGAAAACATCGTGGTGTTATTGTCACTAACTGTAGTACGCCATAAGAAAACATCGTGGTGTTATTGTCACTAACTGTAGTACGTCATTATAAAACATCGTGGTGTTATTGTCACTAACTGTAGTACGTCATAAAACATCGTGGTGTTATTGTCACTAACTGTAGCACGTCATTATAAAACATCGTGGTGTTATTGTCACTAACTGTAGTACGTCATTATAAAACATCGTGGTGTTATTGTCACTAACTGTAGCACGTCATTATAAAACATCGTGGTGTTATTGTCATTAACTGTAGCACGTCATTATAAAACATCGTGGTGTTATTGTCACTAACTGTAGCACGTCATTATAAAACATCGTGGTGTGATTGTCACTAACTGTAATACGTCATTATAAAACATCGTGGTGTTATTGTCACTAACTGTAATACGTCATTATAAAACATCGTGGTGTTATTGTCACTAACTGTAATACGTCATTATAAAACATCGTGGTGTTATTGTCACTAACTGTAGTACGTCATAAGTAAACATGGTGGCGCTATTGTCACTAACTGTAGTACGCCATAAGAAAACATCGTGGTGTTATTGTCACTAACTGTAGTACGTCATTATAAAATATCCTGGTGTTATTGTCACTAACTGTAGTACGTCATTATAAAACATCTTGGTGTTATTATGGCGTACTACAGTTAGTGACAAGAAAACATCGTGGTGTTATTGTTACTAAGTGTAGCACGTCATTATAAAACATCGTGGTGTTATTGTCAGTAACTGTAGCACGTCATTATAAAACATCGTGGTGTTATTGTAACTAACTGTAGTACGTCATTATAAAACATCGTGGTGTTATTGTCACTAACTGTAGCACGTCATAAGTAAACATGGTGGCGCTATTGTCACTAACTGTAGTACGCCATAAGAATGATAAAGTTATTGAACTGTTTTCATTTGTTTGTTTGAATATCACGCAAAGTTCCACCAGATGGCTCTGAACCTACATCTATATATACTGTTTCACCACACGGCTCTGAACCTGCTGTCACTAACTGTAGCACGTCATTATAAAACGTGGTGTTATTGTCACTAACTGTAGCACGTCATTATAAAACATCGTGGTGTTATTGTCACTAACTGTAGTACGTCATTATAAAACATCGTGGTGTTATTGTTACTAACTGTAGTACGTCATTATAAAACATCGTGGTGTTATTGTTACTAACTGTAGTACGCTATAAGAAAACATCGTGGTGTTATTGTCACTAACTGTAGTACGCCATAAGAAAACATCGTGGTGTTATTGTCACTAACTGTAGTACGCCATAAGAAAACATCGTGGTGTTATTGTCACTAACTGTAGTACGCCATAAGAAAACATCGTGGTGTTATTGTCACTAACTGTAGTACGTCATTATAAAACATCGTGGTGTTATTGTCACTAACTGTAGTACGTCATTATAAAACATCGTGGTGTTATTGTCACTAACTGTAGCACGTCATTATAAAACATCGTGGTGTTATTGTCACTAACTGTAGCACGTCATTATAAAACGTGGTGTTATTGTCACTAACTGTAGTACGTTATTATAAAACATCGTGGTGTTATTGTCACTAACTGTAGCACGTCATTATAAAACGTGGTGTTATTGTCACTAACTGTAGTACGTTATTATAAAACATCGTGGTGTTATTGTCACTAACTGTAGCACGTCATTATAAAACATCGTGGTGTTATTGTCACTAACTGTAGTACGCCATAAGAAAACATCGTGGTGTTATTGTCACTAACTGTAGTACGCCATAAGAAAACATCGTGGTGTTATTGTCACTAACTGTAGCACGTCATTATAAAACATCGTGGTGTTATTGTAACTAACTGTAGTACGTCATTATAAAACATCGTGGTGTTATTGTCACTAACTGTAGCACGTCATAAGTAAACATGGTGGCGCTATTGTCACTAACTGTAGCACGTCATAAGTAAACATGGTGGCGCTATTGTCACTAACTGTAGTACGCCATAAGAAAACATCGTGGTGTTATTGTCACTAACTGTAATACGTCATTATGAAACATCGTGGTGTTATTGTCACTAACTGTAGTACGTCATAAGTAAACATGGTGGCGCTATTGTCACTAACTGTAGTACGCCATAAGAATGATAAAGTTATTGAACTGTTTTCATTTGTTTGTTTGAATATCACGCAAAGTTCCACCAGATGGCTCTGAACCTACATCTATATATACTGTTTCACCACACGGCTCTGAACCTGCTGTCACTAACTGTAGCACGTCATTATAAAACGTGGTGTTATTGTCACTAACTGTAGCACGTCATTATAAAACATCGTGGTGTTATTGTCACTAACTGTAGCACGTCATTATAAAACATCGTAGTGTTATTGTTACTAACTGTAGTACGTCATTATAAAACATCGTGGTGTTATTGTAACTAACTGTAGTACGTCATTATAAAACATCGTGGTGTTATTGTCACTAACTGTAGCACGTCATAAGTAAACATGGTGGCGCTATTGTCACTAACTGTAGTACGTCATTATAAAACATCGTGGTGTTATTGTTACTAACTGTAGTACGTCATTATAAAACATCGTGGTGTTATTGTTACTAACTGTAGTACGCTATAAGAAAACATCGTGGTGTTATTGTCACTAACTGTAGTACGCCATAAGAAAACATCGTGGTGTTATTGTCACTAACTGTAGTACGCCATAAGAAAACATCGTGGTGTTATTGTCACTAACTGTAGTACGCCATAAGAAAACATCGTGGTGTTATTGTCACTAACTGTAGTACGTCATTATAAAACATCGTGGTGTTATTGTCACTAACTGTAGTACGTCATTATAAAACATCGTGGTGTTATTGTCACTAACTGTAGCACGTCATTATAAAACGTGGTGTTATTGTCACTAACTGTAGTACGCCATAAGAAAACATCGTGGTGTTATTGTCACTAACTGTAGTACGCCATAAGAAAACATCGTGGTGTTATTGTCACTAACTGTAGTACGCCATAAGAAAACATCGTGGTGTTATTGTCACTAACTGTAGTACGTCATTATAAAACATCGTGGTGTTATTGTCACTAACTGTAGCACGTCATTATAAAACGTGGTGTTATTGTCACTAACTGTAGCACGTCATTATATAACATCGTGGTGTTATTGTCACTAACTGTAGTACGTCATTATAAAATATCTTGGTGTTATTGTCACTAACTGTAGTACGTCATTATAAAACATCGTGGTGTTATTGTCACTAACTGTCACAGTTCAAAGTTCAACTGTATTTTATTAAACAATTATGTGATTTTTACTCGATGATAAAGTTATTGAACTGTTTTCATTTGTTTGTTTGAATATCACGCAAAGTTCCACCAGATGGCTCTGAACCTACATCTATATATACTGTTTCACCACACGGCTCTGAACCTGCTGTCTGTCTCAGTACTTTACCGTATGACTGAACCTACATCTATATATACTGTTTCACCACACGGCTCTGAACCTGCTGTCTGTCTCAGTACTTCACCGTATGACTGAACCTACCAAACACAAGCTGTTCATCTATTACACTGGTCAACAAAATTTTTGTTGCATTTATATCAAACAATTGGTATTACATAATTTCTTGCCCTGATTTCAGATCTGAAGTTAGTTTTTTCCTCAGTGCTCTACTTTTTTTGGCAATCAAGGTATTTGAAAATCTCAAAATTTCGTCATCATCACATTGACGTCGTAGTCTATCATGAAAATATGTGATAAAATATGTTATAAAACTCTTTAATATAGCTGGGCAATAAAAAAGAAAATGCAAGATAGTATAAATGTATTCAAGTTATTTATATTAATTCAATTTATTTATATAAAACTGATTAGTAGATAAGACATTTGCTACTATGAGGAGGGAAAGCTCAATTGCAGTCTACTCAGGCATGAATTTCCGCTTGTAGCTCTTGCGTTTGTGGACTGTCTCAGGGCATTCTCGTTTAATGCTCCAGCAGTAATCTGCCATCATATGTTTGTCCCATCTCCCTTGGTAACGCTCTTCCATGGTCTTGAGGTCCTGATGGAACTGCTTGCCTTGCTCGTCACTTATAGCTCCTGGGTTCTCAGGGAATCTATCAAGATGACTGTACAGGTAATGGAGTTTGACACTCATGTTACATCCAAGGTCGCGAAAAGCTGACAACATATTCGTTACAAGGGTTTCATAGTTGTCAGCTTTTTTATTACCGAGAAAGTTTGCCATCACCGCCACAAATGAAAGCCATGCAGTCCTTTCCTTGTCGTTCATCTTTCTGGCAAATTCTTGATCACGCACAAGTGCACGAATCTGTGGTCCATCAAAAACACCTGTCTTGATCTTCTCGAAGGACAAACCAGGGAGCACAGAAAATATGTGTTGGAAGCATTCACCGTCAGTATTCAACGCCTTCATAAACTTTATATGCAAAACGGCTCGTTTGGGTTGAGAAAATATTTTACACAAACTGTTTCATCAAGCCCAGCATGATATGGAGAGGAGGAAATATGATCTTTTCCTCAAATGACAGACAATTGGATCGTTGACAATATTTGGCATACCTGCCTTCAGAGTCTCACGTATGGGCCACTCCTTCTGGTTCCAGTGCTTTTCTCGAGCTCGGCTGTCCCACATGCAAAGATAGCAGGGGTACTTTGTAAATCCTCTTTGTTGACCTAGGAGGAAAGTAACCATTTTGAGGTCCACACAAATTGTCCAGTTGTGCTCGTGGTATTTTAGTAGGTCAGTCACAGTCTTAATGACATTATATTCCTCTCGTAAATACACAGAGTGTCCAATTGGAACAGCTGCATAGACATTGTCATTATGAAGTAGAACGCACTTCAAACTTTGCTTAGAACAATCTAGAAATAATCGCCAGTCATTTGGATGGTATACTGGCATCCCTAATTCCTGGAGAAGACCTGAGATATTATGACAATAAACAAACATATTCTCCTCTGTAAAATATGGCACAAAAGCCTGCTCCCGATTTCGGAAGTATGACACTTTAGTTGTATGGCTCAGCTGATTCTTTTCTTGCATCCTGGAAGCTAACACTTCAGCTGCATTTTTGGAGAGACCCAAATCACGCACAAGGTCATTCAACTCTGGCTGGCTAAACTGTTGAGGAGTTAATGACTGTGGGGTCTCATAAGAAGGATCGCCAGATTCTGAAAGTATTTCTTGAGTTTCATCAGCAGTCTCTTGCTCTTGGTCACTACCCACATCTTCAGATGGAAGAAATCCTTTAAAAACTGGGATTGGGAGCTCATCAGAGTGCAGAGTAGGTCGGATTGCTGAGGGGATACTAGGATATGAGATTTTGTGTCTGTTTTTCTTGCCAATGCCCTTTGTATTGACCAGACAAAAATAGCAGTCAGTTGTGTGGTCCATCGGTTCTCGCCAGGTCATGGGAATTCCGAAAGGTAAACCCTTACGTTTCCCTTTGTCCAGTCACGCAGCATTTCCTCGCAGTTATGACACACAATATGTGGGGCCCATTTCTTGTCTTGGTCACCAAGAGCAAGTCCAAAGTACGCTTTATAAGCACGCCTCAGAAATGATGTTATATTACGCTTTTGACGAATAAGCGTGAAGCATCCACAAATATAACAGAAAGCGTCCGGCTTGTTCTCACATTGACGTCTCCCTTGTAGCCATGATCAGATCTGAAACAAAATCTAAACAATTTTAATATCTCTGTTGATAACATAAACGTGTAAGTAATTAACACGTTTCCTGCGATGGGACCCACCGGTGTCCCACTATTGTCTTACCTTTAACTAAGTTGCAGGCAAGAGACAAGTGTAACGACAACCTCACGTTATCATAGCTCATGCAGCACTGAAGCTGACAGATGTACAAGAGCATCGCAGCAGTTGCCGGTTTGCCAATATAGGCATCGCAGGAAACGTGTTAATTTGACCACAAACGGCTAGAATGAAAAACTTAAAATTGCATTAAAACTAGAGCATGTAGAGCTGAACCGTTTTCATATTTGAATTTAGCAGGTCACAAAGGGTAAGAATAAGTAAAAAAATCTTATGCAACTGAGATTTCGAAAAAATTTGTTGACCTGTGAATTATCAGTATGTTTTATTAGTTTCCAGGTTTAATATTTTTTCGTCTAAAACCAAGTGTGTGAAAAATAATGAATAATGCTATATCTACATATCACATTCATTATAAACTCTTTAGTTGTTAGGAAAAATGAATGTGGCCGGTTTCGTATTTTCTGGAACCTTCTTCTCCCATTTCTTACGTTGAATTAATTCATTGGCTTAAAAATAAGCAGATATTTCTATGAGCGGGAGAACCGTGTTATTTAATAAAGACGTTAACCACAAAATTTCAAGAATAAGTCTGAAGTAGGAAAACTGGTGAACCAGTTAATGTGTGGTCAGCAACTTCCAAACAGACAATTACCTTCAGTATCATGGTTTTTAATTAGGTTTCTGTCTCGGAACTCCTACAGTGGGCTTTTATCAAGTCACTTGACAGAGGTGATGGCAGAATAAAAACAACAGTTACTTTAAGTAATGTTAACTTTTACGATGGTTTAATTTTACAGAATTTTAATCGTAATTTACACCATAGTTGATGGTGTAATTATAACCAGGAACTTAACTATTTAAAATAACTGAATAACAACTTAGTAATGTTAATGTTTAGCGAGTGGTTGTGTGTTTATAATTTCTTCTCTTTCACTCTGTTGGTGCTGGTCAGTTTTCCTCCGGAGGTTTGCGTATGTTTCAGGTATTTTCCAAGTTATAATGTTTATTGATGTCAGTAATTAGTCAAACAGTGTTTGTCGCTTCTAAGTGTTTTACAACACCTAAAGATGATCTGAGCCTCGGAAGAGATTTAGTTTGAAATACATAAATGATTAAAAACTACTTAGTAGATATAATTATTATTATTATAGTAAATATCAATTTTACGATAAATTGAGAAACGTATCTGTAACCATGGAAACTAAGGAATTTGATACTACGTCATCCATTTTTCCTGCAAATTACAGTGCAGCCATTTACTTTCTCACAAGGTATCCCAGGTTTTAAATTATCTTTTGTTTATATGTTATCATTTAGCAAGCACGAACTCTCTGTGCGAGCCAACTTTAATTGAGTTATTGTAATTAAAATCTTATTTTCTACTCGTTCATAGTATGTTAAACGCTCCATCCGGGTTCGCACGTTTCAGAACGTGCCAGATGATAAAAACGTGTTGCTCTGTTGCTTAGCTTTGTTGTAACCAGATGTGAGACGTAACTACTTACTGCTCGAGAGTTTCCCGTGCGCACTATGCGAACAGTGCATCACGTGAGGAAAGTATGATAATATGAATTAAGCACGATTTTACCATGGTAACTGTTTTTAAGGGTAAAACAGTAGCGAAAAAAGATTAGTTTTACCATAGCAACTGTCTCAAAGAATAATACAGTATAGAATAAGCACAATTTTACCATGGTAACTGTTTATAAGAATAAGATTACGAAAGAAGGTAACTAATTCCACCTTCGCTGCTAACTTGCAACCTCTTAAATTCCATACAACGTAAAGAAAGAACCCATCTTTTACCGTCGCTTCACTTCGTCCATGTCCCTCAGTGGGTCAACACTTTACGACTGTGGTGGATACAGCACAGACAGCCTGTTGTGTAGCTTTGTGGTAAAACAATGAAACCAGTTCCGCCCAACTCATTGTTTTCTTTATGTATTTATTTCAGTAAAAAACCGACTTGATTTGGATCCAAGTTTCTCTCGTTGTTTATTTGGGAAAGGTAGTTTCTTCAGAGACTGTCTTAAGACTATTGCATATCTAGTAATGTTGGAATGTTTCCGTAAGAATAATCCTCGAGCGTGTGACAGTATGAAATGAACTAGAGGCTGTGTTGTGTTTTACGCAAATAGTCATCTCATACGTATAGAACTTCAACAATGTGGAGCATCCATACTAGAAATGTATTCTTGTGAATTACTCGGCCCGAGAAAGTGTTTACAATACGTGAATAAACCATTAAAAATTACTTTGTACCCGATACTCAACACTAAGCCTTGGAAGTCCGAAATTGTCACAAAACACATTAATTAAACAAATGTAAGAAATCAGACTAATTAAATAGAAAAGTAAAAAATATATACATCGTATACTGTCCCTTTACTCATCCGAGAAATACAGATATTCAATTACAAATAATACAAATAGAATTTGTTCTGAGAACGTTCTGGAACCACGGCTTTACATAAAGGGAAGAATGTTTTCCGTTGTACGGAAACAAACGTGGGTTAGTTACTATGCTGTTAACGATACTAAAACTAAGTGACGTCATATCAAGGTCTGCTGTAAAACTTGTGAATAAGAGGAATCGATTATTGTTGAAGACCGCCAGAAGTTATCGATGCTAATTGAATTTACTTATGTTTGCTTTGAAGAGGTATAAATATTATTTCCCAAAGCGGTAACATCAACGAGCGATAAAGAATGACTTTAGACATGTCGGATACCCTGGTTTCTTTGAAAATATTTGCGTTATATGTATACATATTTCCGTTTAACATCTAAATTAGTTTTACTTGTACTGAAGTTCACAATTATTAATCAAAGTGAAACGTATAGACTGATTTCGTAGCGTACAACATTGAATAAAGTGATTTTAGTATATGTTTATTGTACATATGTTCCTTTCTTATGCACCCACTGTTTAAACAAGATATAAATGACTTTATCTGAATACATACTATGAATGAATTACTCGTTAATTTTTCACAGAAGAGCAAATGAGAAGCGCCCCTAGTGAACAAACATGACCACAAGGAATGTTACAGAGAAAGGAGCTAACTCGCAGAAAGCAGTGCTTCCTTACAGCGACAGCCAACAGCGACATCTTCCGTCTGACAGCGACAGCGGATGTGTTCTAGAAGAATATACTTGGGTTCCGCCGTGTCTGAATCCAGAACAGGCTAGTTGTTTTGTACTTTATATAAACAATGTGAATGTACATGAAGAGTATGTTATCTTGTGTAGGGAATGTTGAAGGTAGAACTAGTTTATAGTGTCACCTAAAATATTTTATACGTGATAAAACAGTAACCCTACTGTTTTAGCTGTGTAATCCTACTGTTTTATTATTATTGACAGTTATCTGATAAAACTTCTTAAAGTTCTGCCACCAATGATGGTAAAGACGAACAAACCGGATAGCATGTTTATCTTATTTATATTGTTTGTGACGTGCGAGTTAACATGTTATCCATAACTGATGACAACGACCAGTTAACTTTGTTTCATTTTCGCCGATAGAAAATCAACTAAAATTACCATATTTCTTAGTTTAACCTTTGTTAGTTATTTACGTATAGATGTTTACACACATTACAAAACGTAAAAATACTATAATTATGCTTGTACACTATTTAAAGTAAATATATGGTTGTTACATTTCTACAGAGTACGCGTCGTAAAATATACCATATATAAAAAAGATATAACGTTTATGATGAAACTTGGTAGAATGGACGGCAACTGTCTGAAGACTTTCAAAACGTCGTCCTCCACAACAGGCAGTTGTCGTCCATTCTACAAAGGTTCACCATAAATACTCTGCCTAAACAGTCTATCAGAGGTATAACGTTTATATTTTAACACGACGTAACGTGAAGACACAATAAAATAATATATTCGGAGCAAGTTAAACGTATGTACAAAAATTCTTTATATTATGGAGATCATAATTGTATCGTAAACACTAAACAATTATCTTCTTGTTGTCAAAAGGCCACTTAAAACCAATTTAATCGCTTTATAACTTGGTTGATAAGCCAAACACATTTTCTGTTTTTATTGCAATAGTATCCTTGTATAATTCACTTACACTGTTCCGTGAGTTCCCACAGCTGTATCCTTCAATAATCGTCTGCCTTTTGTCAAAGTCCACACAAATTATTCTCCTTGTACATTCCAAACTATTAATTTCACTCTAACACATCAACCGTTACTTTCACGATGACTAACTTTGTTTTCTTACTTTTCACTGACCGAACTTCTCTTTCACGTGACTTTTATTTGGTTTCTGTTCCTCTGGTCGCAGCTATTTATGGGTCTATCACTTGGGCCTTCTAGAATTCTTCACAGCCTCGACATCACTGACGTAAAAACATAAAATAATTAAATGAATGTTACCTGCACTAAACAATTCTATATATGACAGAGTTATTTGAGATATTTACCCTAGTCACTTTTTGATTTACTTTCATGGCTGGGCGTGGCCTAGTAATTATCATTGGGATTATGGATCAAAGAGTCTAAGGCTCGAGACATTATTCTGCCAAACACGTTTTGCGTGCTTATTCTTGGACTTGTTAAAATAGTGACAGTTAACCAGTTAAAAGATATTTGTAATTGTGGGTGGGTTTAATGTAATCAGTTCGAAAATAGACTACACCTGAATCAACAGTTTCTTAAGACCGTTCAGCTCACGTGCACATATTGTTTCGTTCACGGTGAAAATTCTAATTTTCTTTCAGACGTGAATAACGTCATGAATGACAGATGACACTCGTATACTCTGAACGTTTTTCTTTTCTTGAATGACGTCATGAATGACAGATGACACTCGTATACTCTGGGCCTTTTTCTTCTTTTCTTGAATGACGTCATGAATGACAGACGACACTCGTATACTCTGGGCGTTTTTCTTTTCTTGAATAACGTCATGAATGACAGATGACACTCGTATACTCTGAACGTTTTTCTTCTTTTCTTGAATGACGTCATGAATGACAGATGACACTCGTATACTCTGGGCGTTTTTCTTCTTTTCTTGAATAACGTCATGAATGACAGATGACAGTCGTATACTCTGGGCGTTTTTCTTCTTTTCTTGCTCTCATAGTATAATAATTTTAATCATTTTTTATATAGAATTAAGCTCTGTTTTTTAATTTGCTACTCGTCGAGCAGAAACTTCGGTAAGAGTGACAGTCAAATCCCACTGTACCGTTAGAGAGCTTAAGTGTAGTCTATCAGTTCAAAATTAGGGACAGCTCTTGTGTAGGTTTGTGCGAATTTCTGAAGCTATCAGACACATTGAAATAAATGTTTCTACGTCAATCCGTTGGTTGTTTCTTTGTTTCAGGTTCACCTTTATTTCTCAGCACTTCCTGAAGAGAAAGTCCCGTATGTGAACAGCGTTGGAGAAAAGTATCGAATGAGGCAACTGGTACACCAACTGCCACCTCACGACACACAGCCTAACTACTCTAACAGAATGCTGAACGAAGACGAAAGGAAGAAACTGTGTGAGTTCTCAGAACAAAGAAGACGAGAATCGTTGGGACTAGGGAACGTACGTCAACTTCCTGTTTCACTGGAATGTCCAGTGAACTGTGAATATGTAAGTTTTGAATAAAGGGATGTAATTTTATGTAAATATCAATTACACCCCATAAGTGGCTCCTGTATTCCATTTTTACTTGGACTTTCGGAACATAACTGTTAATATTTTAAAATTAATTTATCACAAAATCGTTTATATTATATCAAGTATGTATATATTGTAGAACCTTAAGCAAGAATGGCTTTATTTTCGTGGTTCTAATATCTGTAGTTATTGTATGTGGTTTATTTGTTGCTATTTAGACAGATATGGAGCCTATCACTGGCACAGCGGCAAGTCTGAAGACTTATAACGCTAACACCCAAGGTTCGATACCCGAGTGAGGATACAAGATGGCACGTGCAGTTGAACACGTTTTAAAAATCGAGAAATCTATCCGTACTCCGCAGTTAACATCTGATCGTGAATAGTCTCTCTTTGGCAGGATACATTTATGTGTAGCGTCGTGATGAAGTTGCACCTTTCCCTAAAGCAATGATAGTAGAACTCAATGTAAACACTTTTTTTTAAAAAACATAAACCGGACACAGTACAAGCAGTTGTAGACGAATATTTAATGAAAGGTACTTAGTTTTATTGTTGAATCAGTAATAATATCAAACTATAACCAGTGTGTTAACCTGTTATTGTACAATCGACATTCTGTTGTTTGTAGCTTATGTTGTTCAGGGAGAAACGGCAAACACTGGTTACATTTCATCGTAGATTGTATAAATTTGAGGAGAGTCATGGTGATGTGAATAGAGGGGAATGTATTGTGAATGTTTCTATAAATTTGAGGAGAGTCATGGTGATGTGAATAGAGGGGAATGTATTGTGAATGTTTCTATAAATTTGAGGAGTCATGGTGATGTGAATAGAGGGGGATGTATTGTGAATGTTTCTATAAATTTGAGGAGTCATGGTGATGTGAATAGAGGGGGATGTATTGTGAATGTTTATAAATTTGAGGAGTCATGGTGATGTGAATAGAGGGGAATGTATTGTGAATGTTTATAAATTTGAGGAGTCATGGTGATGTGAATAGAGGGGGATGTATTGTGAATGTTTCTATAAATTTGAGGAGTCATGGTGATGTGAATAGAGGGGGATGTATTGTGAATGTTTCTATAAATTTGAGGAGTCATGGTGATGTGAATAGAGGGGGATGTATTGTGAATGTTTCTATAAATTTGAGGAGTCATGGTGATGTGAATAGAGGGGGATGTATTGTGAATGTTTCTATAAATTTGAGGAGTCATGGTGATGTGAATAGAGGGGGATGTATTGTGAATATGTTTCTTGGATTATGACCAGTATTTTATTTTATAAATTTAAATGATACGTCACAACGCAATAGCTACATAAAAAAACAAGCGAACGTGCTGACAAACCACTGTTTGTCTTACAACAATGTTAATCTTACTTGTTTCATCTGCAGGCGCTATTCAATGATATAATGAAACACTGACCCACACCACTATGCTAACCTGTACACACTTCGGTGGATGTTAAAAAATGTGGGACTTACCTGTTTAAAACATCAAAATATGGTAGAGTACTATTTGTCCCCTAGGTGGAGTCTGTAACAGCAAACAATGAGAGCATTATTACTACAGACTCGTTTTGTAACACAGCAGAACAACCAACAGTCAGCAGCACACGTGCGTCACACCTTACCTTCAGGTCAACACGTTACGTCAATAGCACACCACATGTATCGCACCTTACGTTCACGTCAAGGTGTAGTTTAATGTTAGAACTATAATTAAACTACTGCTGCTGTTGGGTGTACTAAGGTGTAGTTTTAATATTAGTGTTATGACATTAAGTACTATGAAATTATTGACCACAACAGAAGGTTGAGGTAAAGTACTATAACAAGGTGTATCATCACATATCACCAGTGATGTTCCTAATAACACGGATTATTTTCCAGTGTGGCGAAACACTGTCAGGAGGGGACATCTGCGTTACAGCTGACAGATTAGGCCCAGACTGCTGGTGGCACCCGGCCTGTTTCGTGTGTTGGGACTGCAGGGAACTGTTAGTCGACCTGATCTATTGCATCCAGGACGGAGCTCTCTACTGCGGTCGGCATCATGCTGAAACCGTGAGACCACGATGTGGGGCGTGTGACGAGGTAAGCTGTGTATGGCTTGATTGGGCGTGACCTAAAGATGTGCATATTTGGACTGTGAATCCCTTACTGTAAAAACGCGCTCCGCATTTTAAGGGCCATGACGGTAGTAAAAGCGTGATAATTGGATCCAGCCATTCCGTCTGACAGAAAGAGTAGCCCAAGAGTTGGCGGTGGGTGCGTTTGACTATCTGCCTTCTAGTTAGACTGTTACTTCAAAGTTATGTATGGCTATATGGTAGGCGTTTAACCCCAGGGGGGCAGGGGAAGAGGAGATGAAAGAACACATGTCACCCCCTCTGTAAACACGTTTTTATGAAAACAGTTTACCGTCTCGTTTGTTTGACACTTCATTATAGCTGACTTTCCACAAAGTTAGATACATTGTGGCTATATACTGGTAGCCTTTGAGTCTTAGACTTATCTTGTAATTAGCGGTCGACCATTGTGTGACGTTACTTACTTATAACTATTGTTTTTCCCTTCAGAGATGGCGCTGTACTCACAATCTGTAAGTAGGGAGTTCGAATCTCGTTATCGAACCTGCCCGCTCTTTCAGCCGTGGGGGGTTATAATGCTAAAATCAAACCTACTATTCGTTGATATAGGAGTATCCCAAGAGTTAGCAGGGTTCTCTAACCTATCACTTCTAAATTAGGCACGGCTAGCGCAGATAACCCAAGAGCAGCTTTGCGCGACGTTAAACACAATTCAAACATCCGGTATTCAAGATCTCTTCTCCTTGGTAGTTGGGTGGTCATTTTGATAAACAAAAGGGTGTCTACAAATTCACAATGTGTCAACGTTGTGTGAATGATTCGTAAACAGTGTACTTATGGCCAATTATTAGTATGTGAGGGGAATGTGTTTTTTTCAGACAAACAACAACTAAAAAGGGTGTCCGAAACGTTTTGAACCATAGGTCAGTTGTAGCTTTTCTTAATTCAATATACGTGACTCTTGTGATTCTGTCTATTTAATCCTGCTATTAAGGTTAACATGTTTCGTTGAAGTGTATGACATGGACACGCTGTAGACATTCTGGTCATCTTTGAATCTTCTGTTGGTTTGTTGCTTTTCTTGAGAGTAGAAGGGTTCCTAAATTATTATTGTATTATGTAAATAGTCTCACGTCGGTATTTCAGTTTCATAAACTTACGAAGGTAAATTAAATAAAAACTGAGTTATTTAAATTACTGACCATATCAATTGTTTTCCTTATTGTCGTTAAACCTAGCATTACTAAACTAACGAAAGTGTTTCGATCAAAAGGAAGTGTAAAACTATTAAATCATTTGTTACTTTAAACTAAGTTTAATAATTTGTCAGAATAATTTTAAAAATTAAGAAACGTAGAAATACAAAAATTACACTCACACTGACCCTGTATGTGGTAGTAAGCTGTCAAAACTTAAGTTTCTGGAGAAAAGTTATTTTATATCTAATGGAGTTGTGAATTTCCATGCACTGGATGAACATAATGTTCTCTATACGTGAGAGTTGAGAACACAAAACGTTTGTAAACAAGGTAACAGAGAGGACCGCTTTACACGTTTATAATACAAGGCGTTAAATTAACGAGAGAGGACCGGTTTATACATTTACGTGTATGTTATAAACTCACTACTAAAAACTAGTGTCAGTAGTGATTACAGACCATGTGTACGTGGAGTAACTCGTTTTTAAACGTCGCTTTTTTACATGGTTTAAAATAATTAATAGAAAGTTTGTGTAAGTTTATACCGCATGTATTAGTTCCATGAGTTTTCCAATAGAAACGTAGTACGTGTTGTTTAGAGAGATCGTGGTACGTGTTGCTATTAATGTTGTATTTCATGTTAAAAACTAAACGTTAATACGTTATCGAAACTTTTGCTAGCTTATCTTTTCCGACGAGTGTACGGAGGCTGAAGGGATGGCATGGCACGTGGACCACTTCCGTTGCTACGAATGTGACCTGCGACTAGGAGGTCAGAAGTACGTCATGAACGAAGGACATCCTTATTGTCTTACTTGCTTCGATCTCATGTTTTCTGAATATTGTGATACGTGTGGGGAGTCGATTTGCGTGGACCAGGGTCAGATGGCCTACGAGGGGCTGCACTGGCACGCGACGGAAAAGTGTTTCCGATGTCACATATGTAACATACCGTTACTAGGTCAACCTTTCTTACCAAGAGGCGGACTGATTTATTGTTCTGTGGAGTGCAGCAAGGGTAAGGAAACAGTTGAGTTAACAATTCATGATGCTTGGCCAACCATTTTGTAAACCCACCAGTGAACTATTTAATGCAGTAGTCAAAGTAATTATGGTATAAAAATCACCACTAGGTGGTTAATATATGTAATTATGATAGAAGCGAGGTGTTAAAACACGGAATATATAGAGGGGGTTGACTCCTAGACTTATCGGTAAGATCTAGATTATGTCGGATTTCTAAATTATTTACGTACTAAGTTTCTTGTATGTATTTGACTTTCTTAGCGACAGTAAACTTGATAGTGTCCGAGATAAAATACAATGTCAAAAATATTCTAGTTTATTATCCCATTAAATATGACGTAGTTTCCTGTGTGTAAGAATTCCATTCCCCACATGAGTGGTGTAACAAAACCATAAAAAAATAACTACACTTTAAATAGGGCGAACGGGTATAAAAGAAGTGGTTCAAGTGCACTTAGTTTGTGGTTACTTCACCAGAAGAGAGAATACTTGACTCGCAGAGTGAGTTCAGTTCTTGTCAGGCAGGTTAACTTCGTATCGAAGTAATTAATATAGTACTATGACAAGCACAATGGCTTATTAAAAATCCTTTACCGGATTAATTCTACAATACAGTTTAAGTACAGGTCTACAAGCGATGAAGTATCAGATAAAATGTCCCTTTGTATGATTCCGTAAGTCCCCCGCTAGCGGTATGTCTGCGGATTTACAACCCTCGGTGGACATAGCATATAGCCGGATGTGGCTTTGCTATAAGAAACACACACGATTCCACAATATAAGGCTTATTAGTAGATACTTTTCTCTTTACTGTTTGAGGAAATCTAAGAATCGGTTTGGTCAGTCCCCGTGTGGGTGTACCAGAAACAATGTTAATGGTTGGTTGAGAGAATTTCTTTCGAACGTTTAAAAACAAAGATAATATTAGATATTGCTTTATATAAATGATCTTTGCAATAATTTTTGGTGCTTTGAAAGAAAACTGCATCTCGGGTTTGTTTTTATCATAGTTAAATATTTTATTTCAGGGGAAACTCACAAACCAAAGAATCTAAACAAAGATGCACTGTCGCCATCTACTGGAATGATGGATCAGAAATGTGATCTATTGTCTCTAAGACTTAATGACGTCTCAACGAAGAGTAATTTGTTTCCATCACGAAGTTATCAAGACAACATTTCTTCAAATCAGTTTGTCCCAAATATACCACGGAGTTACACGGACCTTCAAGGTGCCAAAGGCTGGACTAAGGGACCCTCAAATGAGTTACTTTCCCCAGTCGGTATGAACGTACTAGAAAAATTAGAGTGTTTACACAAGCCGTGTCGTCTACCGCCTAAAAGACATACACGGGGCAGAAACAAGAAAGAGACGCAAGCCCCCCCAGCCGAACAGTTATTGGTTAGTTCGCCAGACTCGCATCGAATGTCGCAACTATCTTCCAGTTTAAGTTGTGGAAATAGAATTCTGCCTACAACCTCCGTCCACTCGGGATTTAGGACAGGTCATATTCTGCGTCCAATCGTCCGGACAAACTCCAGCGCCAACAACAATGGTGGATCTTCCAAAAACCTGTCTGTCCGGTTCAATCCAGTTCTAATAAAACACCCGTTCGAAAATAATGGAAGAACTGACCGAATAAAGGAATCTCACTGTTGCACATTTACACATGCAAGTCATGATGTCACTAGTAAAACTACAACGTTATCCGTAGATTCTTCCCTACTTCGGCCTTACGGTAAAAAAACTGGAAACTTATCGAAAGACCTTTCCTATCACGCTCAGGAGGTAAGTAAGGCGTGGAACCTGAACTCAGCAACAAAACCTAAAGTAATGCTTTCATCTCGAGGAACCAGACGAACACCACACACAATTCAGTTGCCCTTAGTAAAAGAGGACAAACCAGCCCAGCTAAGCCCTGAAAGGCCTAGAGACAGAGAGGAGGAAGAGTCGTGTAGTACTTGTTCCACCTCCAGTTCTGAGGACTTTCTCTATGAACTTCCTCCACGACGAGAGTATGGCGGTGTCAGAATATGTTGTGTTAGCAATGACGCATTAACTGTTGCGAAGCAACATGCCAAACGCCCACCAGGTGGAAGCACGGAGCAAACTGAAAACAAAAACTGTATTATATCCTGACATTTCTCCAAACTAACAGCTTTTCCCAGTGCAACTCCTTAAAACAGAAGTTCCCTAAACAAAAATGATTTTACTGTATCCGCGTTTTAATTTCCCAGATCTAAACATTCTAGGGTTATTAAAAATAAGTCCGCATCCACAGTGAACAATCGTAGGTCATTTTAAATTGAAACTATTTTATAAAGGCTCACCGACTGACTTAGCACTACATCGGAATACTGATAACGCTAAACACGGGGTATAAGATCTCCGGGGTGAGTACAGTACATCTAGCCCATTGGGGGAGCTTTGCGATGAAGAATAACACCATAATAAGAGCATTATCTCCATCTCCAGCTACTGACTAGAAAATGGCCGAAATGAGAGTTATAGCAGCATCTTCATAATTGCAAACTCGAATATAAACAAATAACGCTAATGTATTAAAAGCAATTCCGGCGAAAAAATTCTCAAAGACAAGTTTTACATTTCCATGTCGTAACAGAACTAGTTAATGAACTACACTTTACATTTTAGGTAATATAAAACACACAAGAAAATGTGTGACAACTTTTTACATATCAGCGCTTATCGCAGACTTAGGCTTCGTGAGATATCACGTCAGGCCTCTATGCCAATTTTATATCTATCTAAGGTCATTCTCTCTTTTAACTATGAAATTAACTGTCTTATTTTGTATTAATATTTAAATGTTAGTGTTATGTTACGGTAGGCTAATGATTTTATATCAAAACGGAGATCGGTGTATGGAATTTACTGTCATATTTCGTATTATTGATTAAAACAAACTACGTATAATACGACTACAGAAATAAATCCATACAGTTTTCATTGTGTGGCTGTGTACATTTATTAAGTAGGCTATATCAAAGAACTTAACCTGTTAATTTCTATATGTTTAAACCATACCCTATTTTAATACCACGTTACTAACTCTTATTATCCAACCGATATTTACAGTGATATCGAGAAAAATATGTATATGTAAAAACGGCTCGCTTGGGTTGAGAAAATATTTTGCGTAGAGGAGCGAACAACGTTTCGACCTTCTTCGGTCATCGTCAGGTTCACAAAAAGAAAGAGGGAACTGACCAGAAGCTAACCACATGTTTGAAAGGGGTTGTGTAACTGAGTGTCAGAATGTAGAGCGCCCTCTACTGCTTAATGTTTGAAATTATATTAATTCGCCTTTGGTTATCACACTTAAACCGGGCAAATTTAGGGCAAAACAAGACTTTTATATAGATGATATGGATAAAGAAACAGACGACTTGTACATAGCTTGAATAAAACAATGTCGAGGTTATAGAGAATTACATAAAATATTTGGTACAGATCTTAATTCAAGTCATGTAACAAAGTTTTAACTTTCCCGACATAGTGGGAGCGTTCTAAAAGTAATAATTATCAGTCTTTAAGAAAACGTTTGTCATCTGTAAGTTCGCCTTGCTCAAGACGATAGGGTCGTCCCAAACAAGGCCCCGCCAACCTCAACCTACGTAATCCTAGTACTATTTCCTAGACCCATTGCACACATGATAGTCATTTTTTTTAACCTTTAAAATAATGAGAGAGCGCTCTTAAATCGACAAGTCCAGTCAAATTTAACAACAGGTTGTCTTATGAGGGTCTTGTTTCACGTGATACTTCAATGAATGACGTCACCCTTAAAGAGCAGAAAAATTAAAACCCAACTTTTTTTGTTTTTATTAAAGAGCTATCGAGAGCCTTTTGTACATAAATGTTCGTGCCCTTATCACAGCGGAGAATTAGTATATAAAAACTGAGGAAAAGTTGTGTTAACGACACGAAAAAAGAAACCCGATAAAATGAACATTACGTTTTTCTTTTACACTGATAATAAATGGTGTTTTTAATTCTTTGAGGCCTACTGATTATGCAAGTAATAAATCAAACCCTAACAAACAAAAACCTTTAAGTTATGACAAGTTCTTAACATCTGAGAATATGTTGCACACCAGTTTATTACAATATACTCTAAACTGATTAATTTAGCTAGTATTAAGGTCATTAACACTACAATATAAGAATTTTCTGAGTCAATCTGCTTACTTTTGGAATAAATACAATGAAATTGTATCTTTAGGTGAAGAATAACAACCATATACCTCCTATCTCCACAAACTATCAAAAAACTCACCCTTGTGAAACTATCGTGTGACATTCATCAGGACATACCCAAAATCTTTACAAATAGCTCATTGTTACACATCAGAATAGAAACTACAAATGTCTGTGCTGTGCTTTAATTTATTTCAGTTCACTGTACAAAAACAATTTCATTTAGTGAAGAACAAAAAATCTAATTTCTACTACCATAGTGGACAGGTACAACACAAGCATCTCCAAGTGACTTGTTGACCCATCTGTGGAGTAGAATAAATTTTTCTCTCTCTGCCTTTGACCTTCACATAATTAACTCGAGGTACCATTTATCCTTCAGAGGAAGAGAGGGGGTCAGGGTTTTCTCCTCTTTCTCTTGTTTTTTCTGCTTCAACATCAGAGGTGGAACACATCAGCTCTGGACTAGTGTTTCCTGCAAGCATGGGGTCTGCAAATAAACAAACAGTTATGTTGTACACAACATTTGAAGAGAAACAACAGGCATCGTAGTGGGCAAATGAAAAATCAAAGGTGTCTCAGAACATGGAACAAGTTAGGTTTTTACAAAATAAAAGTACAACAGTCTATAAAACTAAACATGAAGAAATAATTACTGTGTGTGGTGATAAAGGTTATATTACAAACCTTCTGATAACTGGATGGTGTCAACGTTATTTTAATATGAGAATTCAAAGCTGGTTATTATATACTCTTGCTCAATAATGTTTAATAAACACCTGAAAATGGGGTAGACAATGCTACAAAAGAACCAGTTACTGTTGGCTGTTGCCCTTGGGTTTGTACAATATTGATAGTTTGATTTTAACATTTCCAAGTGAAAAGTTAAGTCTCAAAACGAACATGTAATTAGAATTATGTAGAAATTATTAGCACAAAGTGTTCTCTGAAGAGGTTAAGTTTACTTTCTGTAGAGTAGGTTGTTAAGGGGGTATTTATAGTCTAATTTGGTTTATGTCTACAAAATAACATTCTGCTAAGCACTTATATGAATGAAACTGGCATCCATAATAATGTCTAGTTAAGGTGCTTTCATCTCTGTTTCTCTTTACTGGCTAAGAACTGAATGCTAAAACATTTTGTATCCAATCATAAATGTAAACAAACCTGAATCAGAATATATGTACATGTTAGCTGACACGCTTGACTCGGATACTAGAGGTTGATCACCCATCACTGCTAAATTTTCTTCTATTTCTTCAACTTTCACGATTGACTTGCTGTCTTCAATTTCCTGCAGTACAACATGACAAAAGGTATATTTAAGTAAACTTACATTATCTACTGCTAAGGATCATGTCCTTATTTGACTTGCAAAACAAAATTAATGAAATGTTTTGTACAAAACTATGATTGTATTCAGGTTCTAGTTTTAAAACAAATATTAATAGCTAAACATAATGGAAATTTATGAAAAATCAAATAATCTTCACAGTACATACTTTTGTTTCAGAGAAAATGTACAATAACTTCCAGGTAACTGACAGACTGTGTCAGAACATCCTCTCATACAAGAGGGAGTTAATCTCTAAGATCTTTCCTACCATTAAAGTTTCTTGTATTGGAATAAAATTAGGCTTAATACATGATTTTATGTTATACTTTGTATTGTGTAACTTTAGCAAGTTTCATTTCTCTAACAATAAAGCAAAATGATACTGGAGAATAATTTGGGCTCCACATCTAAAGATGGAGTCCATACTTTAAAACTGACAATAACTTATCAGTTCAAAAAATTACACATCACTTCCACACCAATCAGGGGAACTATTATCTCCACTAACTTCACAAACTCTTAAGTAATAAAATACGTTTTGCCTTTGTGAAGTAATCAGTTCTTATTGACAAAAAGCTACATCTAATTAAACTGTTGAAAGAAATATTTTAAAGTAATTGTCTGTAATAAATTATAAACTCCACCCCCTAAGTTAAAAATGATTTGGTTGTTTGAAATAAACAAAAATAACAAATAGTAACCCTAATATTGATTATACCACTTGTGAAAAGCTCTCTGTTTATAGGGTTTCATTTCTAAGATCATATATGATTGTACCACTCCAGTACTCTAAGATAAAAACTTACAACTGGTTATATTTCCTGTAAGTTTCACAACATTTCATTACCAGCTAAAATTATACAATAAACAAGTTACTTCTAACCACAATACATCAAGCACTAAGTTTTACAGAGCTGTGACACACCACCAATACAGTGAACAAACCACAAATACCTATTTCTCTAACCTATTACATTAACCATAAGTTTTACAGAACTGAAACACATTAAATATGATAGGACTACAGTATAATTCAAAGTACCCTACCCATAATGTGTGTATTACAAAACTTCTGATAAATTAACTTGCAAACTATTTTAAGCATAGCCATGTTGACTGTGTGAACACAATACAGAAACGTTCTTTGTAACATAAGAAAACAGCAAAGATGGTTAGATTCAGTGCTAGTTGCTAGCATAGACTGTCTGAACGATGGTTAGATTTAGTACTTATCAGTAGTGTAGTCCACCTGAAAGATTATTTTAGGTGTTGAAGTAGGATCACATTATCCTTACGTACAACTCAATTCCTGTATTTTTGTTCTAGAACTTTCAAGTTCTGAAGAAGCATGTTACCCACAACCTCAACACATACAGAAAATAATTGGAAAGAATCATCCTTGTGGATAATTTCTTGTAGTGAAAATTAAATTAAATGACTAAAGGAAAATGTGTTTACAAAGATTTTGACAACAAAGAACAATCAGCTAAGATCATTCGATAATGGAACGAAACTTTATCAGTCACGAATCTTAAGATCAAATCACATCCTACCTCTGCCTCAAAACCTGGCTCTCCCCCCATCAGAGACTCCTGGGAGTCTTCAATCTCATCTGATCCAATGCCTGGTGGTACATCAGAAGTGCTTGTCATCTGGTCACTAGTCAGGGGAACAGAGGTTAGATGTTCAGTGGCTAGCGAACTCAAACCTGTGGTGCTGATGATGACGTGTGGTGAAGGGTTTAACTGAACGGTTACATTCTCATTCCCATGGAGAGTTTCTGGCTACAAAAATTACCCTAAATATCACTTCAAACATAGCTCTTCTAAGAAAATCCTTTAACAGTAACAGCTCAAACTCAAAGTAGTTTCAGCCTGGGTTGGTTCAAACTTTAGTTGTAATGTAAGAAGAGGAAGGTGCAAAACCAGTAAAGTATTCAACTTACTAATAATCAAATAACGAAATTTGTTTTTAGTTGTTGTTTGTATTCTATTTTATTTTCTAACTGTAAAACCTGTAATAAAAATATAAATCATTGTCTGTTAAAAGGTTTCAGAAGAGTTATAACACAACAACACTTACTGCAACAGCGTGAATGATAATTTGATTTGGAGTGACAGACGTAGTGAATGGGATGGTCAATTGTGGCGAATGAGCTAATAAGAAAGTTTGCGGGGGTCGACGTAGGCGTCAGCTGAACAGTCTGCGGCATGACTTCTAGGGTTTGCATGATAGGTGGAACTCCCATCGAAGAAGCGGCAATGGCAGCTGCTGATGGATCAATAGCTGTAATTGTAGTGGGAGGAGCAACTGTGGTAGTAGCCAATGAGTGAACTGGGATGGTGGTAGTCAAAGCTTAAAAAGAATATAGTTAGAATATGTAAACTAGACATTCTTTCTCAAAACAGGTTAAGTAAACCTTAATAATTACTTCTCCAATATCAACATCACCTGATGTTTAACTTGTGAAATCAATAAAATATTGATAGTAAGAGTGATTGAAACATTTACAAGTTGTTCTTGAAACACCAATATAACACTTCCATATTTTGTAATTTATTTCGTGTAATTCGTAACTAATAAAAAATAAATAAATGTTCAAATTTACATTTCTGCACAACTCGAAGAAACCTTGTCTATGAACAATGAACTTCAGAATTTTTTCCACCCTTCTCAAAACACAGTTTTATTTGTTAAGATCAACTGTTCCAAATATAATTAGCCAAGTTTTGTTTCTTCTTCTCTCAGAAGATTTATTGTCACATTCCTCTATTTTTATTCTATGGCAAAACACTAGGTAAACCTAAAGTTTAGAGTTTGGTACTGATGGAAAAATATTGAGTGACTCAAATACTTGTTATTGTTTGGTTTACTGTATTCAGAATATTCATCTAACTAAAATAACTTAAACTATATTTAATATATATAAATTAAATTTAACTAAAAATACTGTTTTATGGCTTGATCTGATATATTCTGAAAGACAAGACCTTATACTCTCTCAATAAATCTTTATACAATTTTTGTTGTTGTTGTTGTTGATTGATATTGACTAGATGTATAAATTGGAAATTTCTAACCAACAATAAATAAATTGAAATACAAAAAAAATCATCAATGTTCTTAAAAAAACAAACTATCTTGGTAGGTAGGTATTTCATGTTTACTGGAACAAAGCTACTAGGCTATTTGTGCCAACCAAGATGTAGTACGCTATAATGGTATATGGAAATGAAGGTAAAAATATGTAAAATTAAGACCTGCCAGGAAGACTGAAGCATTAAGTTCAAACTTGCTGTTAGTCACCTGAAGTTGGCCTTTCCAGTCCTGGGTCAAGGTCAAAATAAAATTATAATATGTAAAAGAAATCATGCCAAAACAGTGTATAGTCCAATAAAAACCTTAAATTAAGTTAAAAAGACCAATGGCTCTTAAAAATGTAAAAACATGAGTGAGGCAGCCAGTATCACCTATGACATAAGCTAACGTTAAGGACAAACCTACCTTAAAAATATGTTTAAAATGGTGTCACATTCTTGGCTTTAATGACGGTATGATAATAAAATGCATATGATTGTGACCCGAGTGCCACACAGACCACACACTGGTGCATCAGTACCACATAAAAGGAAGTGGGAGTTAAAAAGTGTGACCAATGTGTAGCCAAAACAATATCCTCCCTTCAATCTTTACAGAAACATGGTGGCCAAAGAGCTAAAGAAGGCTCGATTTGTTAAAGCTTATTATTTCGTTGCTCACTCCAGGTCGACTGCCAACTAATGTATAGTCAGGGTTTGATAACTGGACCATAGTCCATGTATGGAACAGGTGTGGTGGTGATAAAGCCACAGTAGATGGACTTTATTGCTTTGTCAGCTAGCTTATTCCCACAAATGCCAACATGACCTGGTATCCAAAAAAACTGGACAGAGAGAGATGGGCCAGTTTGTTTTGAATATTGATAAGAATAAGATGGTAACTAACATGGAATGATGTCAGGACCAATAGACAGCTGAGTGAATCAGTATAGATCGTACAATTCGTATATTGCATAGTTTCAATATGATTCAGGGCAAGAGAAATGGCATACAATTCAGCAGTGAACACAGAAACTGTAGAGAACATTCTGTGTGCTACAACTGAAATAACAAACCACAGCAGAACCTAGAGAGTCATCTGATTTTGAACCATCTGTAAATATGGGAATGGATGGATTGTTTGAAAGATGTTCAACAAATAAAGAGCGATTTTTCCAATCAGGAGTACCAGCCTTCCTCAGATGACTCAAAGATAGGTTACAGTTGAGGATAGTAATTAGCCATGGTGGTAGAGGCCGAACTGTTGATACTGCTATGCTATTCAAAGATGTATCAAATTTTTCTGATCATGCCCAAATACAAAGGCTAAAAGGAACAATGGCAGATTTTCTATTATAGAAAAGTGTGGCCTGCTGAGGATGGAAAACACAACCTCAAGTATGATACTGTGGTAAAGAGCGAAGTTTGGAAGCATACATAAGAGACAGTTGCAAACAGTGAATATACAAAGGAAGTTCATGAGACTCCACCTACAAACTTTGGCCTGAAGAAGTATAAAAGGCCCCAATGCAAAGCTGAAGCCCCTGATGGTAGATAGGATCCAGCATTTTCAGTGCTGAGGTCCTGGCAGAACAATAGACCCATAGTCAAGTTTGGATTGGATAAGGGCACGATAAGTTTTAGGCACAGAATATCAATCTGCTCCCCAAGTGGTGGAAGAGAGGACATGGAGGATGTTCAGTGCTCTTATACATTTGACATGAAGTTGCTTGATATGGGAAATAAAGTTTAATTTACAGTCAAATATAAGACCTAAGAACTTTGCCTCAGGGACGACAGGAAGTACATCATCATCAATACGAAGTTTTGGATCTGGAATGAATACCCTGTTGGCAGCAGAAATGTACACAAACAGTTTTAGAAAGAGAAAGTTGAAAACAATCTGCCGTGGACCATTTCAGTATATGATTGCAGTTTGTAGCTGCTGCTCAATAAACCTCATATTTGACGACTGACATGAGATATGAAAGTCATCAACAAAGAGACCATTCGCAACTGTAGGGGGTAGCTGTTCACTGATAGCATTAATCTTAATAATGAAAAGTGTGACACTCAGAACACAGCCCTGGGGGACTCCAAGTTCCTGTGGGAAAAAAAATTGGAAAGTGTTGAGCCCACATGAACCTGGAATCGGTGGTTCATTACAAATGTTTAATAAGTGGCATATTGCCATGCAATCCATGAGTGAAGGTCTCGCAAGATGCCATATCTCCATGTTGTATCATACGCTTTCTCTAAATCAAAAAAATAGAAACAAGACGTTTTGTTTCAAAAGGCTTCTAACTGATGTTTCAAGGCAAATTAAGTGGTCTATCATGGAGTGTTGTCTTTGGAACCCACACTGAGTGGGTGAGAAAAGCTTGTTTGATTCAAGGAACCAAACAAGACAAGCATTAATCATCCTCTCCAAGGTCTTACTGAGACAACTCATCAAAGCAATGGGACAGTATTTCAAAAGAATCTTTGGATCCTTCCCAGGTTTAAGAATAGGGAGTACAATAGCTTGGCACCAAGCTTCAGGAAAGATATTCTCCTGCCATATCAGGTTAAAGACAGCCAGGAGAATAGTAAGAGGCAGGAGAAAGGTGGTGCAGCATCTCAATGTATATCATTAGGTCCAACTAATGTATTGCCAGACCAATGAAGTGCAAGTTTGAGTTCCACCAGTGTAAGAGGGCAATTGTATTCATAGGGATGATCAGTCAAGAAGGAAAGAGGCAGATGTTCAACTCATGTTTTAATAGCTAAGAAGAAAGGGGATGAGTTTGAGGAGCTAGATACATGAGAGAAACAGTCACCAAAAGTGTTGGCAATGCTCTGAGCATCAGGAACTTCATGGACATTGAATATTAAGACAGAGAGGGGGGCAGAAGTACTGTCCACTCACCTTCCGGATCTTGTCCCATGTGACTTTTGAACTGGTGGTGGAAGAAATGCTGGGGATATATATATAATCCAAGATTCCTTTTGGCTTTGACATCTAACTCATGGAGCCTGTGTATGGGCTTGCTGAAATGCAATGCAGTTTGTAAGCATGGGATATCTACAAAATTTATCCCAAGCACATTTCTGAGCTTTTTGTGTTATAGAACAAGCAGAATTCCACATAGGGCAGGGATGCCGTGAGAGAGATGTCAAGGTTTTGGGTATGCACTGAGCAGCTGCTTGGACAATACAGTTAGTTACTGCTGCTACAGAATCATCTATCGATGATTTACATAAGATGGCAGGATCAAGTTTCGAGAGAGTAGTAAAAGAGGGTCAGTTGGCCTGGTCCAACTTCCACTGAGGCACACGGGTTAGGTGGCACTTACCATGGCCAATCTCTCTTAATATTATAGGAAAATGATCTCTACCCCATGGATTGAGGTCAAGAGAAGCAAGTGAAAAGCAAAGGAAAGCAGAAAGAAAGATCTATAGCTGTAAATGACTGACTGGGTGCATGAAAATAAATGTAAGAGCCAGTATTGAAGAGAGACAGATTGAGATTCAGGAGCATATGCTCTATAGCACGACCCCTCAGATCAACACTACAACCACCCCAGAGGGGATTATGCCCATAAAGATCCCCCAAAATTAAAAAGGGGGGTTGGCAGTTGCTCAATGAGGACATCAAGGTCTGAGGGATGATAATTTTTGCAGGGGTAAAGTACAAAGAGCAAACAGTGATGATACAACCCAAGGAGATATAGATGGCTACAGCTTCCAAGGGTGTATTCAATGACAAAAACTGGGTGAGCACATGTTGATCAACCAACAGTGCTACTCCCCCATGTCCTTGTCCTATGCGTGACCTGTCATTTTGGCAGAAGGAGTATTGTTGAACTTTGACTGTATTAGTAGGTTTTAAAAATGTTTCCTGAAAAGAAAGACATTTGGGATGATAAAAGTCAATCAAAACCTTGATGTCATTTGATTGAAAACCTCGACAGTTCCATTGGATTAGCGTGGCCATCTGTCTTTATTTTGGAGGAGAATATTGCACAAAGACACTCTGTTTGCAACAGGAATTTTTTTTATTTACTGGATGTGGGTCGGTCACTCTCTAGTGATCCTGCTTTGGATCAAGTAGGCAAGTCAGAATTTGTAGACATACGTTACAGTGATTGAGAACGTGAACGAATGTGATGTTTAATTTTTGGGGTGTAACTGTATCTACAAAAAGTTTGGAAATTTCATGGCATAAAAAATGACTAGCAAAATAAATGAAATTATACAATTTCTTTTTAAAACCCAAAGCTAGATACTAATTAATACATTTATTCTAAGTTTGATATGATTTGTTTAAGTATTTTGGCTTTGAAAAGGACAAGAATTGAGATATCAGTGACCCCTCCCACTCATATTGAAAGGCTTTAAAGTGATATGCAGAAGAGAAATGGACTACTGACTATGTGTAGAGAAGTCCCCCACTGGTATAGTGGTTAGCCTACAGATTTACAATGCTAAAATCAGAGATTCAATTCCTTTCAGTGGACACAGCAGATAGCCTGATGTGGCTTTATTATGAGAAAACAGACACAGTGTAAAGAAGCAGAAAAAAACTGAAGAAGTTGTTTAAAATTTTTTCACCCTAATTCAAATTGACTTTTTAACCTAATCATAATAAAACAAAGGCATGTGAACAAAAGCCACTACAGCAGTACAATATATATTAAAGATTTAAAATAAATGGTACCCTAACTTAGAGCACTTTGATTATGAAATATCAGTAACATTTTTATTAGTAGTTTAAAATAAAAATTCAGATAGTAAATTTAACAACATCATTTGAAATATTGTAAGTTATTATAAATAATAAAAGATGAAAAAAGATAACTATTCCAAACAAACTAAACATCTGTCCCATGTCAAATGCATTTACACTTTTTTTATAATTTAATATCTCAATACACAATACATTGTTGGTCTGGTAATAAATCTTTTTATATCATTCATGCAAGATGGCAAACTGCCTTTGAACAGAAACCTAGATTAACTCTGTTTTAGTACTGCCTTTGAACTACAAATTAGACTTTGAAAACATTCAGTTTATTTTGAACAATCTAATATACAAAGCTACGTTTGTTTGCACTTTTCAGACATTTGTTTCTTTACAATTTCACATATCTTAATCAATGAATACCCAACTTAACACAGTAATGTAATATGACATGAGGGGGGTTGGAACCTCTCATATAATTTAATACTGATAGAAGTGGTTGAAAACACTACATCTTTCCAGTATTAACACACACATGTACTTTTATTGCACTTCTTATATTTATTACATTAAGCACAATCTCCTATCCTTTGCTACAAACAAGTTACTTCACCTGTCCAATGAAAAAGTGCTCCAAGTAGTTTTATGTAATACTGAAAAACAAAAACTTTTGCTGAGCCTTAATAAAGCCAACGTTTTCAAACTCCACTTCCAATGGCACAAGCAGATGAGCAAGTTATACCCTTATTTCCTGAGCAGGATGCAATAACCTCCAGCTTACAACTAGGTACCCATCATACGTCTGAGTAAAGTGTCCTGTTTAACCTCCATCTCACAACTAGGTGCCTGTCATACGTCCGAGTAAGGTGTCCTGTTTAACCTCCATCTCACAACTAGGTGCCTGTCATACGTCCGAGTAAGGTGTCCTGTTTAACCTCCATCTCACAAGTAGGTGCCTGTCGTACGTCCGGTGGGTGTCCTGTTTAACCTCCATCTCACAAGTAGGTGCCTGTCGTACGTCCGAGTGAGGTGTCCTGTTTAACCTCCATCTCACAAGTAGGTGCCTGTCGTACGTCCGAGTGAGGTGTCCTGTTTAACCTCCATCTCACAACTAGGTGCCTGTCGTACGTCCGAGTGAGGTGTCCTGTTTAACCTCCATCTCACAACTAGGTGCCTGTCGTACGTCCAGTGAGGTGTCCTGTTTTAACCTCCATCTCACAACTAGGTGCCTGTCGTATCTGTCCTGTTTAACCTCCATCTCACAACTAGGTGCCTGTCCTGTTGTTTTAACCTCCATCTCACAACTAGGTGCCTGTCGTATGTCCAAGTAAGGTGTCCTGTTTTAACCTCCATCTCACAACTAGGTACCTGTCATATGTCCAAATAAAGTGTCTTTTTTAAAAACACAACAACATAATCCAGGCCATCCTTGAACACACAACTTTCAGACCACAAGTCCAAAGTGCAAAGTTGCCGAGCCAGGCTGATCCACTTAGGCCACACTTACCAACCACAAGATAACATAATTTGTTTGTCAAGTATGTAGAGAAATAAACTTCATTGTTGGAGCATAAAAGAACATCTGTTAAATGTTGATCCAGTTTGTTCTTTTCTACAACCTTACCTTGAGGAACAGGAGCAGAAGCCACAGTCTGTACAGGAACAGCCAGTGGAGTTGTAACAACACTCCTTAAAATATTTGGTGTCTGGCGAGAAATAACTCGTGCAGGATGAGTCTCAACAACAGGAATGGCATGAGGGGCTACTGATGCTAAGTTTGCTTTTGCTGCTTCTTCTTTCAACCGAATTTTCTCGGCATAATGTTTGTAGAGGTAATCACAGTTCTCTAGAAATAGACATACAAAATATCTTCATGTGGTATAAAGTACTCAATAAAACCTATACTTACATAACTAAAAGATGTGGTATAAAGTACTCGATAAACCTATAATTACATAACTAAAAGATGACATTAATTTGACTTTGTAATTGTAAATTACTAAGAAAATAGAAATGTCTCTTTTCAACACGATTTTCTTTAGTAGCATTTAAAAAACTTGTATGTCAGTTAAAGATTAACCAAGTACAACTCTGTGAAAAGGACAAAGGGTTGAAGAAATCATGACACTTATTGTCACCTGTCACACACCAGTAAACTGCTAAGGGTGGTGTTTCCCAAAGTGGATCTTGTCATCATGTTACACAACTGGAAACCTGACAAGGGTGGCGTTTCCCAATGTGAATCTTGTCATCATGTTACACAACTGGAAACCTGACAAGGGTGGCGTTTCCCAATGTGAATCTTGTCATCACCTGTCACACACCAATAAACTGTCAAGGGTGGTGTTTCCTGATGCAAATCTTGTCATCATGTCACACCATGGTAAACTGCCAAGGCTGGTGTTTCCTCAAAATATCTAACCTTGACATGAACAATGGCAAGTTTAAAAATACATCACATACAGATACAGTATTTTCCATTAAGTGTTTGTCTGTACAGCTCCAAGTAATAACATGTTTGTCTAAACAGTGAAATCATAATTACCGTCATGCCACTTAATATATGCATGTACATGTAAATGTGTACGCAACAATTCTGAACGTCTTTGTTGAAGGTCTCCAGTAAGAAAACATCTATGAAATGCATTTATGTCAGCCAATGATCAGCAACAATTTTCTGTATTGTCCCACAACTAAATAATTAAAACAAATACCACTAATACGTACCAGGAAAAGGAAGTTTATTGGCATCAGGAACGTGTCTTTTCAGAGCCCACCATTTACCTCTCAACCACTGAGGAGAGCGAACACTAAAGACAAAAATCACTTACAAGATAAAACCTACGGCACTAAGAAATGCAAATACCATCATTTTACAAATCATCTTGTGATATTATCAAAAAACATATCTTTGTTGTTTCTAGGTTTATTACTAAAAAGTCAGTCATACATCCTAAATAAACAAGTTATTGATAATTAAGCAAAAATAGTATAAACAGCAAACAAATTTTACATTTGAGGGTGATAGATGTACCTTCCTAAAATGTTAACTGCTCAGACAAACTCTGTTCAACAATTTACACACATAACTACTCTTGTGAGATTTGACATTCACTCTTATAATGCACCACTGGGCTCAAAGTGCAGCCTTTTTTTTTTTTTAATAGATGTAATGTATCCTCAGATTCCCAGTCTGGCACGATAACAAACAGCCTACATTCAATCCTCTGAATAAAGGTATGCTATACCTTTACTTCAAAATATAAGACATTTTCTTACTGATCTTAAAGATTTTTGTTGTTATTAAGTACAAGGCTATATCATAATGTGCTCTAAACACTGTTGTTATTGAAACCCAATTTTCAGTCATAAGACTGCTGACTTACTGCTTAACCACTAGGGATAATCTAAAAAATAAATTTTAGCATGAAGAGTGTTGTTTGAAGACAAGAAATGGATTTCACACATAACAGCTTACTAGTGGTACATTTTGAATGTCTACAATTAGTTTTTGTTAAATTTATTATAAATTAAAGTTTTCTAGAGAAATAACACTTAACGAGAGAGAAAAGTCATTACATGATAAATGGAATTTACAGACCACAATACAGACTAAACATCACTCCAACATGATCAGCTGTGACCACTAGAAACCAAAACATGATCACACATATCTGGCTCCGATGTGGTTGTATTTTTCTACTGAATTACAAAAGGAACCCTGACACTGACCTGCAGTAATAAAACCACATCAAGTAACTCCACAGCTGTAGTCAGTATGATAATAAAAATCTGTATATTTTAGCTTGAGAAATTCTGAAAAATTAGACACAACCTTAACTTAATCCTCTGATCTCTAGGTCATACTAATTCCTTCTACCTAACTATGATCTTACCTTAGAAAAACATAGATACACATTTCAAGATGCATTTACATAAACTGAGCAAATGTTGCCCAAGAAGACAAAACATAAGCCATTAAAAGAGTAAGCAAAAAAAAAAAAGAGTTGTATAGAGCTAAGGTAAAACATGAAAACAAGTTTATCGTGGAAGAGAATGTTTCTTACCTTGACCAACCTTTAGCCAACTCTGACCAGTCTACATGACTTTCATCTGTAGCACCAAGACTATATACTCTAATTAAAAAAAAAAAAGTCATTACTTGGTAGTGACCAGAAATAATGATGCATAAAGAAGGATGAAACTTGTTAAAAGCTGCTATGCACATGAACAAACAGTGAACATTCTTATAAACAGCAGAGGGATATAAAAACTTAAGTTAACAAATGATCATACACCACTGCCATTCTATCCAAACACATCACACTAGAAGTTTGGTAAAACTCTAGCAACTAGAATTTTTGAAATATCCTTTTGCTTGAATGTACTCTAATAGTTTCAACATTATGATAAACATTTTCCAAAGTATCTTACTGAATGAATGTTGTAAAGACTTTGAATGAATTTTAAGTATATGAACTCACACTGAACTCTCAACAACAAACTGTATCTGATAAATTACATCAAAATAATTACAAACATCACTATTAACCCTAGCTGCTACTAAACTCTGTATGTGCACTCTAAACAATACAACATAATGAGTTCTGGGTGCTAAAATGTACACTGTCACAGGAAGCAATTTTGGAGTGATCAGGTTACTGCCACATTGTCATTTCTATGGAGAGGGTGCAGGTCTAGAAGCATACCCCCCTCAAAATATTTTTGAAAACTTAGAAACTGATTCTCGAACTATTGAATTACAAATATTGCATACATGCAAAGTAATGCATTGAATTAAACCAACCAAATTTTAATATGCGAGTAGTAGCTGTACCATTAAAAAAGTGGTCAGACCATGTTTCAACTAGCTTTACTGCTTCTTACAGCCCTGATCTGTGTCAAATTCCAAACATATCTTATACTTTTGCTGCATATATGTATCAACAACTGTCTGCAGTCAACATAAAAATCAGGACAAGCAAACCATATGTTCAAGTATCTCATACAACAGAAACAAGACCATGTGTGTGGTCAAAGTTCAATTGTAAGCAACACTTCCAGCTGTAGAAGATTACAATTATTTCTGAAATACCTAAACATACAAAGTTTCTCACATTTATACTCAAATCACTTGGTGTTTATAAAACAAGAATTCAACTGTAATTTTCATAAACCTTAGTTAAATTTAAAATATCAACATTTTCCATTTAATTAAAATTCACACTTCTATAAAAGAATTACTGAATATTTCATCACATACCTTTTTTTCTGTGCAGTAGTTTATTTCTTTTTAATTTGTATTAAACACTAATATATTCTGTATAAAATGCATTATTTTAACATGCAGTTTTTTTAAATATAAATTATGAGGATGGGCCATGTAACCAACTTTTTTAGCCAATGATATTTAACGTAACTGCTTTAGTCACAGGTCAAAAGCCATGTCATCATGTTCGAAGACTTGCATTCATAATGTTATTGAACTAGTATTTCATGAATGTATATCAACAAATTTAATATCAAATTGTAAATCATAATCTAAATTTTAGTATGATCCATTAGTTAATTTCTTAATTTAAAAGGAAATACTCAAAGAACACACTAAATATTAATTTGTGTGAGTCATGTGGTATGTGGAATGCAGCTCTGGTTCAAATTAGATTTTTGTGATGTCAGAATACAGTCTAGTTTCTTAGAAATTAGAAACTCAAGTTACCAATACTGACATGCTATGATAGAAAAATAAGAAGCTCTTCTATTTTCTATTTAGTGAAATATCAATGAATGTAGTGAACACAGTAACCACCCACCTCTTTCCATTTTGTAAAGACTCCTATCTACAATGTGTGATTAACCAACTTTAGGTTTAGAATGTGCCCCTACTAGCTTTCTCAGGGTTATTAAAGTATTCAGTGCCAAACTCATTCTTTTAAAATTTGGATTTGAAGAGGTAAAGTGACACTTTAGCAACCTTGAAATTTCATACTTTAGCCTCAAATACACCTTAGTTACTACATTTGATAAATAATGGTGAAATTCTACAGTATGGATAGAGTAGTAATTTATGATTTTTTGGATTATTTCAAATGTATATATAAAAATTTTAAAAACATTATCTCATTTCACATCTTCCATGCATGGATCCTAATAAGGCTTAACAACTTATGGAAAGCAGTAAATGAGTACAAAGTTTGTAACTGGGAAAAATAATTGTTTTTTTATAAATATTTACTGTTTTAAAAAATAACTGAAGTTTAAGAACTTAGTATAAATAGTAATAATGTATGTATTATAACTGATGTGTGACTGTAGTTTACAAAATGCTGGCCAACCAACACAGCTAAAACATGTCACACTGCAAAGGCCAGCTTCATACTCTTGAACATAGTAACATCAGTGCATGTGTATCAACACCACTGCAACTTTAGTAATATCAGCCAGACACAGCTGAAATGTCAATATAATAAATGTATATAATGTTGTGACATGTAAGCTATTTAGACTAAACATTTCTGTTTTCATGTTATAATCCATAGTCAATATAGAATAAAAAAAATCATTATTTACATTTCATTCCCAATTTTATTGAGGTTACAAAGTTGGTCAAATGGAACCAACCAATACACAATGAAAAAATCTAACAATTATCTGAAGGTTACAAAGATTCCCTATATGAAAAGTTTCTGATGCACAAAAGTATTTTTTATCTCAAAATGAAAATTACTCTTCATGTTGGACAGTAAACATTCTGAAAGAAAATTTAGTGAGAAAATCTTTAACTAAAACCTTAATATTTAATTCCAAAACATGCACATACATTATCAAAAATCATAATATGGATACTTTCATAGTTAAGAACTAGGTAAAGTCCACTCAACCTGTAATGAAAGAGTTATTATACTTGTAGTTATCGGGTTAAGAAATACATACATTCATTATGAAAGGCCTTTGATGACTGTCTTGAGCTTTCAGACCTCTTAGTGGTAACAGAATAACAACAGATCAAGGCCTAAAGATAATAACTAAACTTCATCAAACAATACCTGCAAATAAGAGTTATGTCATCTTCTTTGGTCCATTCCACACCTCCAGCTTCTTTCCAGTTAAGGTAATTGAGCCACTTGGTGCGACACTGCTTCTCGGATCGGTACCAACTCTCTCTGCAACAGCAGCCCAAGAGAGGCCTGAAGAGATCATTTCCCTGAAAAGCGCTCGATAACTCATACACAGAATCAGCAAGCCTCTTCTCTTCTGCTGGGAGCCACTTTCCTGAACAAGATAAAATTACCAATATGGTTATAAAAAACCTTTCACATGTAAATGTATAATTCCTAATAATACCCCACCAGTTTCTGTACATCACCTCTATATTAATGGTTAGTAATTTGTACAATATGCATTCACCAAAGTCTGATTAATAAATGGTTAATTTATATTTTTATATCCTACACTGTGGCTTATAACCAGTTAGTCTTCAAAGAGGTCCCAAGAAGGTTAGCTATCTATTGGTCCAGTCAAAGACAAATCCTTCAAAAGCTAAGATAGTACACAGGTTAAAGTTCAAGAATACAACATGTCACAAACAAACGCTAAACTCCAACCACAAGGCACTAACCACAGTACTACGTTGCCCACTTCACTCACACAATCTCCCCCTAACAGACTTGTACTTATCACCTCACTCAAACTTTTCTGAATTTTATTCCAAGTTTTTTGAAGGGGTTATTAGTATGGCAGGTGCAGAAAGTTTACTTTTATTTCTTACATGTGGTTTATTATCTCTTATTCCATTTTGCTCTACGATCATCTATAACTTAATTACATGAGAGGATATTATTGTCAAATTGTTATTACATTTGTTTCAACTATTATGCTCCTAAATTTTTACTTGATGGCATGATAATTTGACTAGGATTATAAAAGTAGGTTTTAAAAATTTTGGATGGAGATTACAACCCTATAGTTATTAACACAGCTTCCCACAAAATTAAAGAAAAACAACTACAGGTGAAACTCAAAATTATCTCCACAAACTAGGGTCAACAGTATATAATTTTTTTCTGGTTATTTCTAAAAATACCACAAAAGCATTTCGAATAAAGGATTATAAAGTAGCATTCATTTTTCAAAACAAAACTGGTAACCAGTTACAAACATTGGAGATAAAAATTAAATATATCAACTCAGATGCAAACAAGAAGGATTTTAATAATAAGAATAAAAGAAAACCAGTTTAATATAAAACATGGTAACATATCATCCTCTGCTGTAGCCAAACACTTCTGGAATGCACAAACTATCGCAGAAAGAAACTTGAAAGTATTTGCATAGTCAAAAACAGTCCCTTGTGTATAATAAGAAATAAGAGATCAATCAAAATGTCCTAGTGGAAGACTTTATATATTGTAGCATGTACAATTTACCTTCTCCCCTACACCTCTTGATTTAAGATTTCAAAAACGAGCTCGCCTATTAATGGTTGTAACTAAATACTTACTTAAACATTGTAGAATTCTGTCCTGATGAAAGTAAAATCTTAACAAAACTAGTTGGCTGTAAGTAAAATTAAATACTTATTTAATTATTATGCCAAAACAACTTTTTTTGTAACTATTATTTTTAATATTTCTTAAAATAATAGATATCTGTAGCATCTAACCTAAAAAACAATTATAAATGTTTAGTATCACAAAAACCAACAAAACTTAAGCACAAATTTCTTAAACTTGTTTGCAACCTTGAAACAACGTTATTATAAAACATTTTGTTGGCTGTCAAAAGGAAATGAAAGAAATTGTTATACATTAATTTGCTTGCAACAGGTCATAGGTCAAAGGCCATGTCGTCATGTTTGTCTTGGATTCAACATTTTATTCAACTACTATTTTATGAATTTATTTCAAAAAGTCTAACATCAAACTGTTGATTACAATTCAAATTTTAGTACAGTGGTACTTTGGTTCTCGAACGACTCCCTTCTTGAACAATTCGGTTTTCAAACATATTGTTTGAGAAAAAAGTCTCGTTGTCGAATATAAACTCGGTCTCCAAACCAAGCTGTTGTGTCCGAACCCCGAATAACCAAACTGATGACCCAAACAACCCTTTGACCATTTTGGCTCACACCAAGCTTGCCCAAAACATTTTACCTGCACCTGTCGCTCAGTCCACACCCCACTAAAATCTGCTGTTAATGTGTTTTTTTGTTGTTTTTCTAATTATTCTGATTAAATAAACCACCATGGAGTTAAAGAAGGTTAATGAAAGCAGCAAACCAAAAGAAAAGTTGTTAGAGCCACAATAGAGGTGAAAAAAGATCTTGTAGCAAAGTATGAGAGTGTTGTTCACATGTCTGACCTTGCTACACAGTTTGGTGTGGCAAAGTCTACAGTCTGCACCATACTGAAAAATAAAGAAGTCATCAAAGGAATTGATGTTGCAAAAGGAGTGACAGTGCTTATGAAACAAAGATCACAAACAATGGAAGAAGTAGAAAAACTGTTGTTGATTTGGGTAAACGAAAAACAGCTGGTGATAACATTTCTGAGACCATCATTTGTGAGAAAGCAAAGCAGTTGCATGCTGACCTCCTGAAAAACACCCCTGGAATGAGTGCTGACACAAGTGATGCCTTTAAGGCTAGTAGGGGGTGGTTTGAAAAATTTAGGAAGAGAAGTGGCATACATGGTGTGGTGAGACATGGGGAGGGTGCCAGGCACAAACAAACCTCATTAGATAAGTTTTTAGTGAGAAATAGGTCCAGTGAGTCTCAAGCAGGTTGTAGCAGTGCAAAGAGACAAAAAAGAGAAAGAACCCCAGAAGGAGAGTTACCTGACCAAACAATAATAGCCCTCCTTCTCTCCACATTCCTCACCACCTTTCACTTATGCCATCAGCCTCCTCAGCACAGGTAAAGTACAGTTAAATTTTCATTTATTGTTTTTTCATTGTGTTTATAGTTTTTTGGTTGACTTTATGCATGTAAGTATTATTATAAAGGTACAAATAAGCAATATTTTTACTTAAAATGCTTTATAATGTAATTTTGGAGGTCTGTAACAGATTAATTTAATTTACAGTATTTCTTATGGGAAAAATTGATTCGGTTTTCAAACAGCCTTTGGAACTGGATTAAGTTCGAGAACTGAGATACCACTGTATTATACATTAGTCAATTTCTTAATTTTAAATATAAAATAATACTTAAATATCGATTTTTGAGAGTGATGTGGTATATTGAATGCAGCACTGGTTCAAATTATGTTTGTGATGTCAGAATACTAAGTCTAGTTTTGTACAAATTAGAACTCAAAGTACTGATATAGACAAATAACAATATAAAATAATAAACTTCAGATCTTTTCTATTTGCTAAGATATTGAATATTTACTAAATCAAACACAGTGGCCCCACTCACCTCTTCCCATTTTTTGGAAATAGTCCCTTGTACACATTTACTTCTAACATATAACACTGAACAACCAATGGACAGCTTGGAATGCTTCAGAGTGGTTTTATCAGCCATTTTAATGTTTTGAAGGTCACCTTGTTCTTCTAACCAGGATTTAAAGAAGGTAGGTCGGTACTTCAGTCTGCCTTAAAATCATATTTTTTTTTCCAGATCTAAATATGTCTTAGTTACTAAGCTCTAATAAATTACAGTGGAATTCCTATGGTATCAGCATAGTTATTTAAGATTTCTTGATTATTCAACCTATATATAAAGAAAATTTCTATTTCATATCCCCTCCCACATGCAAAACTTTAAAAGGCTTAGCAAAGTATGTCCAGCAGCAACTGAGTTCAAAGGTTGTAGTTAGAATAGATAATTATTTGTTTTACTTTTATCTATTGTCTCGTTTAAGAAAAATAAGTTTGATAACTTATTTCTAAAGAGTAATAATCTGTATACATATATAAATGTATAACAATTGATATGTGACTATATTACAAAATACTAGTCCACTAAAACACAAGCTCAAGATAATGTGTCATTTTGTAAAGACTTAAGGTCAGTTTTATATTATTGGTATGTAAGTATGAGTGCATGTGCCACGTCAATGCCAGTTCCTGCAATGTCAGCCAGGCATATACAACATTATGAAACTTGCTATTGAGACTAAACATTTGTATTTTCATGTTGTAATCTGTAAAGCTAAAACAAAGACAGCATAACTATATTGTTTTTTCTTAGTTTTTATGGTGGTATCGATCAGTCGTTTCACACAACCCCACACAGTTAATGTAGAGAAAATAAAATACATGGTTTGACTAAAAATAAATGTTTGAAAATGTATTTAGGAAGTTTTAAGAAATTAAATAATATTTGAGATTTTGGAACAAAGAATGTTTTCTTTTTTAATCATAACATGAAAATTACTTCCCACTTAGGACTAGTGGTCTGATGGATGTTACAAAGTGCACATTTAGTTAAGTTTCAAGACCAAAGTGCATACTATAGGCACGCCGATATCTA